>NW_027325477.1:0-140445 GCF_036924035.1 Leuresthes tenuis | reverse complement strand
ACAACACATTCAAATCAAACAGTCAGACAACATACAAGAACATATACCCCAGCCGGCATTGCTCCCTGCCTATTTTCGTACAGCACACTATGTGTGCGCACACCTTTATTCACAAACTCTTCAACTTATACTCTTTTACCGAAGCTGCTACAGCTCGATTGGCCGAATACCCTTAGATCCTATTTCGGTGAATTTGACATCTGCCTTACATGTAACAGATTAGCGGTTTAGCAGTTTTAATTTAGTTTGAGTGAAGGAATTCATTTTATAGCAAAATCCGAAATCGTGAAGCACTCATGAAAGTAAGCTTATTCTCGGATTCCTGAAACTTTAGATTTGCTCTTTCTTTTACTGCAAAGTACAACGTTGTTTTTTTTGTTTAAATCTTTCTAGACATGGTAAATATGAACGACAAAGCAGTTTTAACATAGTTTGAGTGAAGGAATTCATTTTATAGATAAAATCCCAAGAGTCTGCTGAGAAAAGAGAGTGAATGCGAAGTAGACTTTAACACGGCTATGGGAGCGAGCCGAGTGTCGGCTAACCGGGAGAATTGCTTGAAAGAAACGCGACACCGAATGAGCGGTCAGAACAAAGCCTCAATACGGGATTCTCGTGGTGTTTTTGTTGCTGCCTTGTCTTTTGCATAGAGTAAAAGACAAGGCAGCCATCGAATAGGGCCCGATTGTTCCTACTTGGTCAGCCGAGGAGCAGGGGGGGGGGGGGGGGGGGGGAAGCGTCTCAACCAAGCAAAGCTCACCATGGGGAAGGTGGCTATACCAACTAGCCTGATGCCCTGCTCCCGCAGTGACGGATAATCGTACTCTGGTTTCTCTTCATAACATACAAGTCTTTCGCCTTTTACTAAAGACTTCCGTGGAGAGCAGCACTAATGAGTTGTTTCTATTATTGGCAGGCTTTACCTTTGCGGGTGAAGCCCTTTCTGTCTGTGCAAAAGAAATCTTGCTACTTTGCAGAGTGACTTCTCTGAGTAGAGTCGCCTTACAAGACAAGGCAGCCATCGAATAGATTGTTTCTACTTGGTCAGCCGAGGAGCAGGGGGGGGGGGGGGCAAGCGTCTCAACCAAGCAAAGCTCACCAAGTAGGAACAATCGGGCCCTTTTCGATGGCTGCAACACCTGAAAGAGATATTGATGCGAGACCCGATCAAATGCTTTTTCAAAGTCTAAATTTAAGATGACAAGCCGGGTGTTTCTGTCTCTAGCGTAATCAATGATGTCTCGAATCAGTACGAGGCTGTCGGTGAGTTGTCTCCCTGAGATGGCACAAGCTTGGTCTGGGTGAATTACCTCCTCTAAAACAGAGGACATCCGTGTCGCTAAAACCTTGCTAAAAAGTTTACAGTCAAAGTTTAAAAGTGTGATGGGCCTCCAATTCTTTAGGTCAGTCTTATCATTTTTTTTATAAAGTAGAGTCACTATTCCCACTCTAAAACTGTCAGGCAGTCGGTCGAGTTTTTCAAAATCTTTAAAAACATCTAAAATGTCTGATGATAAAAGGTCCCAATAGGTCAGATAGAATTCTGCAGGAAGCCCGTCTAAACCCGGAGCTCGACTTCTCTTAAAACCTGTTAGGCATTTTTTTAACTCTAAAGCAGTAAAATTCTGTGTCAAGTGTGCATTCTCTTTTACGGTTTTGTCAACGAATTTTAAGATTTCTGCCGATGTTTCCAAGTGCACTGGTTTCTCTTTGTACATGTTACTATAAAAGGTATGTACAGTTTCAATCATCTCTTGTGTGGATTTTGTTAAAAACCCATCTTCTCTTTTTAGATTTTGAATACACTCCTTTTTATTTATAACTTTCTTTCTTTTTCACCTTCCTCAATTTCCTGCTCCCTGCTTCTTACAAAAATTCCTTTACTCTTTATTTCTGCTAAAACTGACATTTCCTTTTTGACATCTTTGATTTCTTCTTTAAAGTCTATGCCACACTGATTTAGTTTAAAGTAGCGCTGTAAGCGTTTATGTAGTCCCATCATACATCTATTCTCTTTCCTTTTTTTACGTTTACCTTGCTGTTTAAAAAAAGTCTGGGTCGTTTCCTTCACCATTTCCCACCATTGTGCATGTGTTTCGTAGAGGTCTTGAAGGGTCTGCCACTCTTTATAACATTCCCTGTACTGACTGACTATGATTTCATCCTCCAACAGGGAACAGTTGAGTTTCCACAGACCACTTCCTACCGTCACACCAGAAGGGGGTGAAAGGGTGCAGGAGAGCATAAGGTGGTCTGAAAAGAAAACAGGGGTTAATCTAACATCAGTGGGTGGGCAATCTCTAGTAAAGAAATAATCAATGCGAGAGGCTCTGGTGCCATCATGACTAAACCAGGTGAAGCCCTCCTCTCTGGGATGCATGGTTTTAAAACAGTCAGTAAGCTTAAAATCCCTGCATATGCCCTGAAGTAAAATCGAAGTCTTATCCACTTTAAAATCTACCCCTGCTCTTTTTCTATCTTTCCTGCTCAAGATACAGTTAAAATCCCCTCCTACAACTAAAGGTACTTGCCCTAGCATGTAAAGCTGTATATCTTCTAAAAGGTCATACCTTTCATTTTTTCCATTGAAACCATAAATATTTAAGAGGTTAAAGTCTTGCCCCATAAAATTCAAGTGTGCTAAAAGTGCCCGTCCGTCTCTCACCACTGTGCTACCTTTCACCAGAACATGCGGATTTTTAATTAGAATGGCCACACCATCATTTTTATTTTGATTTGAGCCACTCCATATCGATAAATGGGGCCACATTTCCTCCCATTGTCTATGGTTTTTAAAAAAGGTAGTCCACATTCTTGTATTAAAAACACATCTGATTTTATGGAGTCTAAGATGGATAAAATACTCTGGGCTCTTGTCTTTGATTTCACACTTCTCACATTTAGTGTTGAGAAGGTGAGAACCATTAAAAGCATAAAGGAAAGTAGGTATGTCATTTTCGTTTTTCTAAGTTATCAAAACAAATTACACACAGGTTATTTCTTGGGAAACTAGCTCTTCCTTCATTTCTTTAGGTGAAAAGTGAGTAGGTTGATCTATATTTCATTTTCGGACTCTCGGTGTTGGCCTCTGACGCAATGTTGCATTTAACTTTGAGTCCCTGGGGGTCGAGTGCAGAGCTGAAGTTAAAAAGGAGACCTCATTTGGTGAGTCGGAGGGGAAGACTCTAGGTTCTTCCACTGAAGAACTGTCTGAAAGGGACCTAACCCTTCCCCTCTTCTCTGATACCACTGGGGAATCAGAGGCTCAGATGCCGTCCTCTTCGGCTGTTGACCTTCGGGGAGGTGAGTATCTTCACTAGACTCACCTGTCTGCTCTTCCTCCTCATTTAGCGTAGCTCCACCCTCTGCCTGTGAATTCTCACAGACTTCAACACTGAGTGGTGAGGCCTCTACAGGCCCCTCCCCTTTTTGCTCCTCACTTCCAATCCAAGCTTTTGGCGGGAAGTTTGAATTTATTGGGTCAACCTCTTCACTTTGTTCACCAACTGCCACCTTTGGTCCTTCTCTTTGTTGGCTTGACTGTGGCTTTACCGTCTTTAATTTGTTGGCAAAAGATTTAGGGCAATCTCTGAAGAGGTGATTTAATTCTCCACAGAGATTACATTTCCTGCCATTTGGACACTCTCCAAAAGTTTGCCCAATTTCTCTGCTCTTCCCACATAACACCTTGGTACAAGCCTCAACCAGGTGCCCATGCTCACCACACTTGCGGCAGAACTTGGGCTGCCCCTGGTAGTGGATGTAATCTCGGTTTTCAAGGTGGCCAGAGTGTCGCCCACCCGCTGCACTGAGCACTCTTCAGCCCTTTTAAATGGTATAACTTTGCACTACCGCACGCTCCAGCAAGCACCATTCAAGCAACAACTTTGCACTCCAGCTTCGAACATCGGCACAGTCGCAACAAGTAAGGCGACTCTACTCAAAGAAGTCACTCTGCACAATAAGAAGATTTCTTTTGCACAGACAGAAAGGGCTTCACCCGCAAAGGTAAAGCCTGCCAAAAATAGAAACAACTCATTAGTGCTGCTCAACATTGTACTTTGCAGTAAAAGAAAGAGCAAATCTAAAGATTCAGGAATCCGAGAATAAGCTTAGTTCTTCACGATTTCGGATTTTGCTATAAAATTAATTCCTTCACTCAAACTAAATTAAAACTGCTAAACCGCTAATCTGTTACATACAAGGCAGATGTCAAATTCACCGAAATAGGATCTAAGGGTATTTGGCCAATCGAGCTGTAGCAGCTTCGGTAAAAGAGTATAAGTTGAAGAGTTTGTGAATAAAGGTGTGCGCACACATAGTGTGCTGTACGAAAATAGGCAGGGAGCAATGCCGGCTGGGGTATATGTTCTTGTATGTTGTCTGACTGTTTGATTTGAATGTGTTGTGTAAGTGTCCTGTTGAATGTTACATGTTTGGGCTTTGACACGCTTCACTGTGGTTGTTAACTGTGTGGTGTGTCCTGAAATGTTATATGTTTGGGCTGTGTGACATGCTTAATGCTTGTCAGTAGCTACCCACTTATTCATATATAGCAACTGACAACATAAGAAGTCCGGACATACTTTGATAGTAGTTGTAGAAGTATCCTTATTGATAATAGATTACTAATTCATAGTGATAGAACAGTAGATGAACAGGTGCTTGCACATGTCTCACGAAAATAAAATGGGTGTATCATTGCTGATGGCAGAGCAATACTGCCAAACTTATGAGTTCTTGTGGCAAACTTGATTCAGTGTCTTGACGTGTATACGCTGTTTCGCTGACTTGATTGTCACAAGAAACAAAGTGTGTTTGATAAGATCCGACCATTTTATTACGGGAGGATCAGTATGTATGGATTCTGATGTGACTGATAAACCCATTCGTATCTTAAGCATAATCTAATACATGAGACAACGCCCTGGCACACGATAAAAAAAAAAAAGAGAGAGAGCGGTTTTGTGTCCCCACAGTCCATAATGTAGAAAAGAGAGAAAAAAGCCTTTCTGATTTGGTGTGTGTGCTCATAGTGCAGAGTGTAGAGAAAAGAAAGCCGTTTTGGTGTCACGGGTGTTGTGACTTACACACACACATTTCTAAATTGAGAAAGGAAATTATTTTAGAGGAAGCACTAGAGTTTAGATCCCACATTTGTTGATAGGCATTCATTTATTTCTTCACTTCTGATGAAGTTTCAACAATAAACAACAAACTTTGTATTATGAGAAAGAACCAGAATCATTCTTCAGGAATCCGAAAATAAGCTCTATTTTATGAGTTATGCACGAATTCGGATTCTCCTATAAAACGAATTCCTTAACTCAAACCAAGTTAAGACTGCTTTGTCCTTCATATTTATTCATGTCTAATCAAGTTTCAACGATAAACAACGTTGTACTTTGTAGAATGAGAAAGAACTTCTTCAGCAATAAGCATCTCTCGACATATGACGAAGTACAGATTTTGCTATAAAATTAATTCCTTCTATCAGCCTGACTTAAAACTGTTTGTCCTCCTTATTTATCCACTTCAAATCAAGTTTCAACAAATAAAAAAATGTTGTAGTTTGAGAAAGTACAACTTAATCTTCAGCAATCAGTATAAAAAGAGGTGCAAATGCCAACCATACATACCTAAAAGGTGGAGCGGAAGTATTCAGCTGCAAGTAGGTGTGAATGTTCGACTATAATTTGTAAAAAGCGGGTAAGAAAAGGTTCGAATGCCCGACTATATATTAACAAAAGCGGGAGGAGAGGTCTTCAGATGAGAGTGGGTGAGAATTTCCAACCATAATCTATAAAATACGGTGAAAAAAAATATGTGAATGCCTCATAGAACACTAAAAGCGGAAGTGTTCGGCTGCAAGAAGGTGTGAATGTCCGACTATATTTGGTGAAAAGCAGGTGAAGCAAGGTCTGAATGCCCAACCTTACATCATCAAAAGCGAGATCAGAGGTGTTTGGCTGCAAGAAGGCCATAGTTTTCCAAAAGCGGGTAAGGTGCGAATGTCCGACTAAATATCAACAAAATTTGGGGCGGAGGTCTTCGGATGCAAGTGGGTGTGAATATTCCACCATACAAGTATGGTGGAGAGGAAGCTGTGAATAGCCGACCATAGTTTGGAAAAAGCGGGTAAGAAAAGGTTTGAATGCCCGAACATACACCATCAAAAGAGGGAGCGGAGGTGTTCCGCTGTACGAAGGTGTGAATGTCCGACCATAGTTGGTAAAAAGCGGGTAAGAAAAGGTTAAAATACCCGACTGTACACAATCAATAGCGGGAGCGGATGTGTTCGGCTACAAGAAGATGTGAAAGTCCGACCATGGTTTGTAAAAAGCGGGTAAGAAAAGGTGCGAATGTCCGACAATGTATGATCAAAAGAGAGAGCGGAGGTTTTCGGATACAAGAAGGTTTGAATGTCCCACCATAGTTTGTAAAAAGCGGGTAAGAAAAGCTTCGAATGCCCGACTATACACCATCAAAAGCGGGAGCAGAGGTGTTCCGCTGTAAGACGGTGTGAATGTCCGACCATAGTTGGTAAAAAGCGGGTAAGAAAAGGTTAAAATACCCGACTGTACACAATCAATAGCGGGAAGTAAATTTTCGAATATCAAACCGCACATGATCATAAGTGGGATAGGAGGTGTTCAGCTGCAAGGTGTGAATGTCCACCCATAATTCCTGAAAAATGGGCAAAAAAAAGGTGTGAATGCCCAACCATACATCATCAAAAGCAGGAGTGGAAGTGTTCGGCTACAAGAAGGTGTGAACGTCCAACCAAAATATGTAAAAAGAAGTTAAGAAAAGGTTCGAATATCCAACCAAACATAATCAAAAGCGGGAGCAGAGCTGTTCGACTGCAAGTAGGTGTGAATGTCAGATCATAATTTGCAAAAAGCTGATGAGAAAGGGTGAGAATGCCCGACTATACATCATCAAATGCGGGAGCGGAGTTGTTCGGCTGTGAGTAGGTGTGAATCTCCGACCATAATTGCTGAAAAATGTGTTAGAAAAGGTAAAAATGCCGGTCCATACATCATCAAAAGCGGGAGCAGAGCTGTTCGACTGCAAGTAGGTGTGAATGTCAGATCATAATTTGCCAAAAGCTGATGAGAAAGGTTGAGAATGCCCGACTATACACCATCAAATGCGGGAGCGGAGTTGTTCGGCTGTGAGTAGGTGTGAATCTCCGACCATAATTGCTGAAAAATGTGTTAGAAAAGGTAAGAATGCCGGTCCATACATCATCAAAAGCGAGAGAGGTTGTGTTCGGCTGCAAGTAGGTGTGAATGTCCAGCCATAATTACTCACAAACGGGTAAGAAAAGGTAGTATTGCCAGACCATATATGATCAAAACAGGGAGCGGAGGTGGTTCAGCTGCAAGAAGGTTTGAATGTCCGACTAAAGTTCAAATATATTAACAAAAGCGGGAGGAGAGGTCTTCGGATGAGAGTGGTTGAAAATTTCCGACCATAATGTATAAAATGCGGTGAAAAAAAGGTGTGATAGAACACTAAAAGGTGGAGCGGAAGTGTTCGGCTGCAAGAAGGTGTGAATGTCCGACTATATTTGGTGAAAAGCAGGTGAAGCAAGGTCTGAATGCCCAACCTTACATCATCAAAAGCGAGATCAGAGGTGTTTGGCTGCAAGAAGGCCATAGTTTGCCAAAAGCGGGTAAGGTGCGAATGTCCGACTAAATATCAACAAAATTTGGGGCGGAGGTCTTCGGATGCAAGTGGGTGTGAATGTCCGACTATATTTGGTGAAAAGCAGGTGAAGCAAGGTCTGAATGCCCAACCTTACATCATCAAAAGCGAGATCAGAGGTGTTTGGCTGCAAGAAGGCCATAGTTTGCCAAAAGCGGGTAAGGTTCGAATGTCCGACTAAATATCAACAAAATTTGGGGCGGAGGTCTTCGGATGCAAGTGGGTGTGAATATCCCACCATACAAGTATGGTGGAGAGGAAGCTGTGAATAGCTGACCATAGTTTGGAAAAAGCGGGTAAGAAAAGGTTTGAATGCCCGAACATACACCATCAAAAGAGGGAGCGGAGGTGTTCCGCTGTACGAAGGTGTGAATGTCCGACCATACTTGGTAAAAAGCGGGTAAGAAAAGGTTAAAATACCCGACTGTACACAATCAATAGCGGGAGCGGATGTGTTCGGCTACAAGAAGATGTGAAAGTCCGACCATGGTTTGTAAAAAGCGGGTAAGAAAAGGTGCGAATGTCCGACAATGTATGATCAAAAGAGAGAGCGGAGGTTTTCGGATACAAGAAGGTTTGAATGTCCCACCATAGTTTGTAAAAAGCGGGTAAGAAAAGGTTCGAATGCCCGACTATACACCATCAAAAGCGGGAGCAGACGTGTTCCGCTGTAAGATGGTGTGAATGTACGACCATAGTTGGTAAAAAGCGGGTAAGAAAAGGTTAAAATACCCGACTGTACACAATCAATAGCGGGAGCAGAGTTGTTCGGCTACAAGAAGGTGTGAAAGTCCGACCATGGTTTGTAAAAACCGGGAAAAAAAGGCTCGAAAGCCCGACTATACACCATCAAAAAGAAGGTTTGAATGTCCATCAATAATTGCTTTAAAACAAGAAAGTAAATTTTCGAATATCAAACCGCACATGATCATAAGCGGGAGAGGAGGTGTTCGGCTGCAAGAAGGTGTGAATGTCCACCCATAATTCATGAAAAATGGGTAAAAAAAAAGGTGCGAATGCCTAACAATACATTATCAAAAGCAGGTGTGAATGTCAGATCATAATTTGTAAAAAGCTGATGAGAAAGGGTGAGAATGCCCGACTATACACCATCAAATGCGGGAGCGGTGGTGTTCGGCTCTGAGTAGGTGTGAATCTCCGACCATAATTGCTGAAGAATGTGTTAGAAAAGGTAAGAATGCTGGACCATACATCATCAAAAGCGGGAGAGGTGGTGTTCGGCTTCAAAAAGGTGTGACTGTTCGACTAAAGTTTGTAATAAGTGGGTAAGACAAGGTGCGAATGCCTGACAATGTATGATCAAAAGCGGGAGCGGAGGTGTTCAGCTGCAAGAAGGTCTACATGTCCATCAATAATTGCTAGAAAACATGAAAGAAACTTTTCGAAAATCAAACCGCACATGATCATAAGTGGGATAGGAGGTGTTCAGCTGCAAGGTGTGAATTTCCACTCATAATTCCTGAAAAATGGGCAAAAAAAATGTGTGAATGCCCAACCATACATCATCAAAAGCAGGAGTGGAAGTGTTCGGCTACAAGAAGGTGTGAACGTCCAACCAAAATATGTAAAAAGAAGTTAAGAAAAGGTTCGAATATCCAACCAAACATAATCAAAAGCGGGAGCAGAGCTGTTCGACTGCAAGTAGGTGTGAATGTCAGATCATAATTTGCAAAAAGCTGATGAGAAAGGGTGAGAATGACCGACTATACATCATCAAATGCGGGAGCGGAGTTGTTCGGCTGTGAGTAGGTGTGAATCTCCGACCATAATTGCTGAAAAATGTGTTAGAAAAGGTAAAAATGCCGGTCCATACATCATCAAAAGCGAGAGAGGTTGTGTTCGACTGCAAGTAGGTGTGAATGTCCAGCCATAATTACTCACAAACGGGTAAGAAAAGGTAGTAGCCAGACCATATATGATCAAAACAGGGAGCGGAGGTGGTTCAGCTGCAAGAAGGTTTGAATGTAAAACTAAAGTTCAAATATATTAACAAAAGCGGGAGGAGAGGTCTTCGGATGAGAGTGGTTGAAAATTTCCAACCATAATGTATAAAATGCGGTGAAAAAAAAGGTGTGATAGAACACTAAAAGGTGGAGCGGAAGTGTTCGGCTGCAAGAAGGTGTGAATGTCCGACTACAGTGTACAGTCGGGTATTTTAACCTTTTCTTACCCGCTTTTTACCAACTATGGTCGGACATTCACACCTTCTTACAGCGGAACACCTCCGCTCCCTCTTTTGATAGTGTATGTTCGGGCATTCGAACCTATTCTTACCCCCTTTTTACAAACTATGCTCGGAGCTCCGCTCCGGTATTTGATGGTGTATAGTCAGGCATTCTCAACCTTTCTCATCAGCTTTTTGCAAATTCAAATTCACACCTACTTGCAGTCGAACAGCTCTGCTCCCGCTTTTGATTATGTTTGGTTGGATATTCGAACCTTTTCTTTACTGCTTTTTAAAAACTTTGGTCGGACGTTCACACCTTCTTGCAGCCGAACACCTCCGCTTCCGCTTTTGATGGTATATATTCGGGCATTCGAACCTTTTCTTACCCGTTTTTTACAAACCATGGTCGGACTGTCACACATTCTTGTAGCCAAACACATCCGCTCCCGCTATTGATTGTGTACAGTCGGGTATTTTAACCTTTTCTTACCCGTTTTATACCAACTATGGTCTGACATTCACACCTTCTTACAGCGGAACTCCTCCGCTCCCTCTTTTGATGGTGTATGTTTGGGCATTCGAACCTTTTCTTACCCGCTTTTTACAAACTATGCTCGGACATTCAAACCTTCTTGTAGCCGAACACATCCACTCCTGCTTTTGATGATGTATGGTTGGGCATTCAAACCTACTTGTTGCCCGCTTTTCATTAATTTTGGGTGGACATTCACCCCTTGTCACAGCCAAACACCTCCGCTCCCTGTTTTGATCATGTATGGTTGGACATTCGCACCTTTTCTCACCCGCTTTTTGCAAACTATGGTCGGCTGTTCACAGCTTCCTCTCCACCATACTTGTATGGTGGGATATTCACACCCACTTGCATCCGAAGACCTTTTGTTGATATTTAGTCGGTCATTCGCAGCTTACCCGCTTTTGGCAAACTAAGGCCTTCTTGCAGCCAAACACCTCTGATCTCGCTTTTGAGAATGTAAGGTTGGGCATTCAGACCTTGCTTCACCTGCTTTTCACCAAATATAGTCAGACATTCACACCTTCTTGCAGCCGAACACTTCCGCTCCACCTTTTAGTGTTCTATCACACCTTTTTTTTCACCGCATTTTATAGATTATGGTTGGAAATTCTCAACCACTCTCATCCGAACACCTCTCCTCCCGCTTTTGTTAATATATTTGAACTTAAGTCGGACATTCACACCTTCTTGCAGCTGAACCACCTCCGCTCCCGCTTATGATCATGTGCGGTTTGATATTCGAAAATTTTCTTTCATGTTTTAAAGCAATTATTGATGGACATTCAAATCTTCTTGTAGCCGAACACATCCACTCCTGCTTTTGATGATGTATGGTTTGGCATTCGCACTCTTTTTTTACCCATTTTTCAGGAATTATGGGTGGACATTCAGACCTTCTTGCAGCCGAAAACCTCCGCTCCCTCTTTTGATCATACATTGTCGGGCATTCGCACCTTGTCTTACCCGCTTTTTATAAACTTTAGTCGGACATTCACACCTTCTTGCAGCTGAACGACCTCCGCTCCCTGTTTTGATCATGTATGGTCTGGCAATACTACCTTTTCTTACCCGTTTGTGAGTAATTAATCCCAAAATATTGAGCATAAAATAAGTCTTTATGCTGATGATGTGTTACTTTTCCTTCAGAACTCACAGACGTCTCTCACTCACACGATCACACTCATAAATAAATTCTCAGCACTTTCTGACTACTCTATCAACTGGTCTAAGACCACAGTTCTGCCCATTAACTGTAGGGTCCATAATATAACTGCGATCACTTTACAGTCAGGAAATATTAGATATTTAGGCATAAACATTTCCTCCAGGCTCTCAGAGCTAACAAAGCTAAATTATGTGCAATTATTAAAGACAGTAGAGGACGATCTCTCTCGTTGGAAGTCCTTACCTATATCACTTATGGGGAGAGTTACATCCATTAAAATGATGATACTACCAAAAGTTAACTATTTGTTTTCAATGATCCCCATAAAACCATCTGCTACTTGGTTTAAGTCACTAGATTCATGCATCTCCAAATTTCTGTGGAAAAACAAACCACCACGTATTAGTTTAAAAACCCTACAGAAGACCAAGGACAGTGGTGTATTAGATTTACCTCATTTTCAGCACTATTCCTTAGCCAATAGGTTACAATATATATCAAAATGGTTTAAACCTTGTTGTTGTCACAGTTCCCAGAGACGTTGTAATCGTTGAGGATTCTATATTCACCCCCTCATTAGAGGCACGTGTTGAAGATTGATGACACTGAATCTTCTTCTCTGTTCATTGCTGGCATCATTCCCAGCATCGTAAGTGTTCGTGGCATTGTTAGCCTCTTCTTCTGGATCTTGATATCGAGAATCCTTTTGTATTTCTGGTTTGTCAGTCCTCTCTCTTCGTTCACCGGAGTCTTCGTCTTTTTGTCCTTGAGTTTGCTGATTTTTTCTTCTTTTGATGCCTTGACACAATGTGACAGGTGATACCACGTGGGAGATCCTTTAACTTGGACTGCTGTCCCTGTGCTGCGAAATGGCTGTGCTGCTCAAATGGTCTCTCCTTCATCATGGTTACATGCTGCCATTCCGACATCTCGCCATTCCGACATGGGTCTCCAATTGTCGGAATGGCAACACTTAATTTTTTATCAAACGTCCCGCCATTCCGACACTTTTTTCCTCCTATGGTCGGAATGGCGGTATGTTTTTTTTTTTATTTAACATACCGCCATTCCGACAGTTCCTTTTAATAGCCTATTTTTTACCCAAAACATTTTGCACTAATGATATGCCGGCGCAAATACGCCCTAAAGTTTGGCGCACAAGCTCTGCACATCCAGAGGCCACAGCCTCGCAAACAAACTTTAATAATCTATTATCAAAATCCCCTGAATTTCAAATATAAAAATACAGATATTAATGTAACTCTGGCGAGACTGAAACTGATTAAGCAGAAATACAGTGTCAGTGAGCTGTCACAGCAGCCAGCTGGAGCGGAGCTCTCCACAGAGCCAATGCGTCTTTTGCACGCTGTCATCATATGCAAAAGTAATAATTGCAATAACAGATATCACGGCTACTGCATAGGACACAGTTGCGAGCACTCTGCCTTGCCTTGCCAATAGGAGAAGAGAGAAATGACAGCATAGAACGTATAAAACACAACAAAATGCAGTAAAATCGTTTATTCATGTTATTCACGTGATTTATGAGTACTCACTCCAATTTTGGGAAGCGCGGATGGGCTTTGCGCATTTGCTTTCTTTTAGTTAACTTTCGTTTCTTTTGGATTCTTGTGCGTGTTATGGAGCCGTTTTGGTCCATGTTTGTAAGTCTTTTTTTCCTGGATTAAATTTTCGGAAGTTGAAACAAGTAGCATTGGAGTGTGTGATTGAAAACCACCGCGGACTGCTTCTCCTCCTCCAGTTGCCGAGACTTTGTGTTTTTGATAACGCTTGTCTATAAACATGTGTTAAACATATAAATTGCATGAACAGAAAGAAGGGACTCACCTGTTGAGTAACACACATTTCCTTATACGGAAAGCCTTGTCGGAATGGTGGGACATTTGAACGTCGGAATAGCGGGATGTCGGAATGGTGGGATGTCGGAATGGTGGGATGTCGGAATGGTGGGACGTTTGCATGTCGGAATGGTGGTATGTCGGAATGGTGGGATGTCGGAATGGTGGGATGTCGGAATAGCGGGATGTCAGAATGGCGGGATTTCGGAATGGTTGTTGCCACCCCCTTCATCATATACACAGTTATTTATACATCACCTTCCACCATGAAGCGTCCCTTTTTGTTTCTCTCTTTGTTCTTAAAATGCTGTTATGCATGTCTAAACCAATCCATTAAATTAGATCATTTTTGCAGTAAAGCGATCTACAATGTGCTTGGTCGCAAAGCTGCTCATCTGTGGTAAACAGCTCTTCAGAAAGGCATTCTTCAATTGATTTCACTAATTTTATGTAATAATTTTGTGATTTCCTACAAAACTACACTTCTTCTCCCATCTGTCTGAGTATTTAATATTGTCTGGGTCCCGTTAAAACATGTATTTTTCCCATCTAATTCCTTGTTTGCTTTAAAACAAGTATTGCCCATTTTCTATCCCTTCAGTAGCCAATCAGTTTGTATGGAGTACACTGGAGCAACTTGACTGATCAATAAAACACTGCTTTTGTTGTCACCGCAAGGCTTCCCCCGTCGGTTGTTTCACTGAGACACTACTGAGTAACTATAACTCAACACAGTTTATACACATAACATTCATATACATACTAACAAACAAACAAACAATTATTTATCACAATTTTCTCATCTCTGTTTGAACGTACACCCAGGTAAATATTCCTGTAGACTTCTCATACCGACTATGGACCCATTCATTGTTTAACTTCACTGTTTTGCAAATCCTAATTGAATATTACAGATTGACATTGAACTTTACTGGATAAGCAGGTCTTCATTGCATTCAGCAGCCTATATGTGAGCATCTATGTGTAAGCTGTTCTTCTTTGCATTTATCAGCAGCAAGCAATTCTTCATTGCACATGCATATGAAAATAGTAAAACAATTCCAATGCGTTAGCGAAACCTTCTATATCAGGAGTGTCCATCATGATGCTGGGAATAGAACCTCTTTCCCAGAATAGTTCAACCTTCATTACTCAACTGATCATAACTCCGCAATGAGCACATTTCAAAGTATCATTCCTCTACATGTATTCAAAAATCTATGTGTAAATATTTAATATTTCTTATATTTGTTGATGTCATTCTGTGTGCATGTGGCCTAAACCCAATCTCTGTGTGGCAATTTTAATTTAAACAAGTTGGACTCTGCCTCTGATCATTTAAAAAAGGTGTGTACCAATATCAACCTTTCTCAGGTAATTGCTGATCCTACAAAACCAAAGAGATCCTTCAAGGTTGTCCCTGATTTGCTCAATCTTAACAAATCAAACGTAGAAAATCCGCAGTATCTGAACTTGGTGTTAGTTATCACCGCTCAATAGCCTGTATCAGAATTGCAAAAATGAAAAAATTAGGTCCACGCTTGGTATTCAGATCCTGAAACATCTCCATGAGCAGGCTTTTTTTTAACTGATCTGTTGAATAGTTATATGACACTGTTAAAATCCCAGATGAAGATCTAGCACTTGACCATTTTTGTAAATCTTCTAATTCCATAGTTGATAAACACGCCCCTTTTAAAAAGTATAGAACTTAGAACAGGTCTAGTCCCTGGCTTTCGGCAGAACTGTCTTCTTTACTTTTTTTTTTTTTTTCCCTTCAGAAGAATTGTAGTCTGAATACCTTTGATGCCAAACAGATTTGCTTTGCCAAGGGAAGTTTTATAAATGTAAAGCTCCCCTTGATGCCCATTTATTTATTTCTGTTTACAATATATGACATGAACTGAACTGAACCAGACCGGGGGACAAGGAAAGAAGAAGAGGAAAGAAGACTTGGACTGCTGTCCCTGTGCTGCAGTTCAGAGTACCCACCCTTTTTGGAGTCTCTGGGGGAGGCACTGGAGAATGCTCCTACCGGAGACTCCCTCGTTCTGCTGGGGGACTTCAATGCTCACGTGCGCAATGACAGTGAGACCTGGAGGGGTGTGATTGGGAGGAACGGCCCCCCCGATCTGAACCAGAGTGGTGTTATGTTGTTGGACTTCTGTGCTGGTCATGGACTGTCCATAACGAACACCATGTTCAGACATAAGGGTGTCCATATGTGCACTTGGCACCAGGACACCCTTGGCCGCAGTTCGATGATCGACTTTGTGGTTGTATCATCGGACTTGCGGCCGTATGTCCTGGACACTCGGGTGAAGAGAGGGGCGGAGCTGTCAACTGATCAACGCCTGGTGGTGAGTTGGCTCCGCTGGTGGGGGAGGATGCCGATCAGACCTGGCAGGCCCAAACGTATTGTGAGGGTCTGCTGGGAGCGTTTGTCAGAATCCCCCGTCAGAAGGAGCTTTAACTCCCACCTCCGGCAGAGCTTCAACCATTGACATTGAGTCCGAATGGGCCATGTTCCGTGACTCCATTGCCGAGGCAGCTGATCGGAGTTGTGGCCGTAAGGTGGTCGGTGCCTGTCGTGGCGGCAACCCTCGAACCTGCTGGTGGACACCAGTGGTGAGGGAAGCCGTCAAGCTGAAGAAAGAGTCTTATCAGGCCTTTTTGGCCAGTGGGACCCTGGAAGCAGCTGATAGGTACCGACAGGCCAGACGGGCCGCGGCGTTGGCGGTTGCAGAGGCAAAAACTCGGGCCTGGGAGGAGTTCGGTGAGACCATGGAGAACGATTTACGGACGGCCTCGAAGAGATTCTGATCCACCATCCGGCGTCTCAGGGGGGGGGAGCGGCTCACAGTCAACACTGTTTACAGTGGGGACGGGGCTTTGCTGACCTCAACTAGGGATGTTGTGAGTCGGTGGGGGGAGTACTTCGAGGAACTCCTCAATCCTACCAACACGTGCTCGGAAGAGGCAGAGTCGGAGAGCTCGGAGACGGGGCCTCCCATTTCTGGGGCTGAGGTTGCCGAGGTGGTCAAAAAGCTCCTCGGTGGCAAGGCCCCGGGGGTGGATGAGGTCCGTCCTGAGTTTCTCAAGGCTCTGGATGTTGTAGGGCTGTCTTGGCTGACACGCCTCTGCAGCATCGCGTGGACATCAGGGACAGTGCCTCTGGACTGGCAGATTGGGGTGGTGGTCCCCCTCTTTAAAAAGGGGGACCGGAGGGTGTGTTCCAACTATAGTATAACACTCCTCAGCCTCCCTGGTAAGGTCTATTCGGGGGTATTGGAGAGGAGGATCCGTCGGATAATCGAGCCTCGGATTCAGGAGATGCAGTGTGGCTTTCGTCCTGGCCGTGGAACAGTGGACCAGCTCTATACCCTCGGCAGGATCCTGGAGGGTGCATGGGAGTTCGCCCAACCAGTCTACATGTGTTTTGTAGACTTGGAGAAAGCGTTCGACCGTGTCCCTCGTGGAGTCCTGTGGGGGGTGCCGTCCTGACTGTTGTTTGTGCCTATGCGCCAAACAGCCCTTGATAGGGGCCGTTCGGTCTCTGTATGACCGGTGCCAGAGTTTGGTCCGCATTGCCGGCAGTAAGTCGGATACGTTTCCGGTGAGAGTTGGACTCCGTCAGGGCTGCCCTTTGTCACCGATTCTGTTCCTAACTTTTATGGACAGAATTTCTAGGCGCAGCCAGGGCGTTGAGGGTGTCCGATTTGGCGACGTCAGAATCGGGTCTCTGCTTTTTGCAGATGATGTGGTTCTGTTAGCGTCGTCAGGCCGTGACCTTCAGCTCTCACTGGAGCAATTCGCAGCCGAGTGTGAAGCGGCTGGGATGAGAATCAGCACCTCCAAATCCGAGACTATGGTTCTCAGCCGGAAAAGGGTGGAATGCTCTCTCCGGGTCGGGAATGAGATCCTTCCCCAAGTGGAGGAGTTCAAGTATCTCGGGGTCTTGTTCACGAGTGAGGGACGAATGGAGCGGGAGATTGACGGGCGGATCGGTGCGGCGTCTGCAGTGTTGCGGGCTCTGCACCGACCCGTCGTTGTGAAGAGGGAGCTGAGCCAGAAGGCGAAGCTCTCTACTTACTGGTCAATCTACGTTCCCATCCTCACCTATGGTCACGAGTTCTGGGTAGTGACCGAAAGAACAAGATCGCGAATACAAGCGGCCGAAATGGGTTTCCTCCGCAGGGTGTCTGGGCTCTCCCTTAGAGATAGGGTGAGAAGCTCAGTCATCTGGGAGGGGCTCGGAGTAGAACCGCTGCTCCTCCGCATTGAGAGGAGTCAGATGAGGTGGCTCGGGCATCTGGTTAGGATGCCCCCTGGGCGCCTCTCTGGGGAGGTGTTCCGGGCATGTCCCACTGGGAGGAGACCCCGGGGAAGACCCAGGACACGCTGGAGAGACTATGTCTCTCGGCTGGCCTGGGAACGCCTCGGGGTCCCCCCGGAAGAGCTGGAGGAAGTGGCCGGGGACAGAGACGTCTGGGTTTCTCTACTCAAGCTGCAGCCCCCGCGACCCGACCCCCGGATAAGCGGCAGATGATGGATGGATGGATGGATGGTTTAGACATGCATAACAGCATTTTAAGAACAAAGAGAGAAACAAAAAGGGACAACGCTTCATGGTGGAAGGTGATGTATAAATAACTGTGTATATGACGAAGGGGGTGGCAACACCCATTCCGAAATCCCGCCATTCCGACATCCCGCTATTCCGACATCCCACCATTCCGACATACCACCATTCCGACATACCACCATTCCGACATGCAAACGTCCCACCATTCCGACATCCCGTTATTCCGACGTTCAAATGTCCCACCATTCCGACAAGGCTTTCCGTATAAGGAAATGTGTGTTACTCAACAGGTGAGTCCCTTCTTTCTGTTCATGCAATTTATATGTTTAACACATGTTTATAGACAAGCGTTATTAAAAACACAAAGTCTCGGCAACTGGAGGAGGAGAAGCAGTCCGCGGTGGTTTTCAATCACACACTCCAATGCAACTTGTTTCAACTTCCGAAAATTTAATCCAGGAAAAAAAGGCTTACAAACATGGACCAAAACGGCTCCATAACACGCACAAGAATCCAAAAGAAACGAAAGTTAACTAAAAGAAAGCAAATAAAAAGTATGAAGTGGTCAAAATTGGTTTTACGCATGCCTATGTGCGTCTGGCACATGCGTCTTCGGGCTCTCCCACGTTGGTTTGTGGATGAAAGCTATATGTTCAGCTGTAATGTCATGTAAAAACAATCTCTACATGACATTTACTCCCAGGTGTGACCAGTTAGGTCCTTAAGATATCAACAGGCTGTATAAAGCCTTGCGCAACGGCTGTGTGTTTGTGACAAATGCGCAAAGCCCATCCGCGCTTCCCAAAATTGGAGGGAGTACTCATAAATCACGTGAATAACATGAATAAACGTTTTTACTGCATTTTGTTGTGTTTTATACGTTCTATGCTGTCATTTCTCTCTTCTCCTATTGGCAAGGCAAGGCAGAGTGCTCGCAACTGTGTCCTGTGCAGTAGCCGTGATATCTGTTATTGCAATTATTACTTTTGCATATGATGACAGCGTGCAAAAGACGCATGGGCTCTGTGGAGAGCGCCGCTCCAGCTGGCTGCTGTGACAGCTCACTGACACTGTATTTCTGCTTAATCAGTTTCAGTCTCGCCAGAGTTACATTAATATCTGTATTTTTATATTTGAAATTCAGGGGATTTTGATAATAGATTATTAAAGTTTGTTTGCCGGCATATCATTAGTGCAAAATGTTTTGGGTAAAAAATAGGCTATTAAAAGGAACTGTCGGAATGGCGGTATGTTAAAAAAAAAAAAAACATACCGCCATTCCGACCATAGGAGGAAAAAAGTTTCGGAATGGCGGGACATTTGATAAAAAATTAAGTGTCGCCATTCCGACATGGGTCTCCAATTGTCGGAATGGCGACACTTAATTTTTGGTTTTATGGGGATCATTGAGAACAAATAGTTAACTTTTGGTAGTATCATCATTTTAATGGATGTAACTCTCCCCATAAATGATATAGTTAAGGACTTCCAACGAGAGAGATCGTCCTCTACTGTCTTTAATAATTGCACATAATTTAGCTTTGTTAGCTCTGAGAGCCTGGAGGAAATGTTTATGCCTAAATATCTAATATTTCCTGACTGTAAAGTGATCACAGGTATATTATGGACCCTACAGTTAATGGGCAGAACTGTGGTCTTAGACCAGTTGATAGAGTAGTCAGAAAGTGCTGAGAATTTATTTATGAGTGTGATCGTGTGAGTGAGAGACGTCTGTGAGTTCTGAAGGAAAAGTAATACATCATCAGCATAAAGACTTATTTTATGCTCAATATTTTGGGATTAATTACTCACAAACGGTTAAGAAAAGGTAGTATTGCCAGACCATACATGATCAAAACAGGGAGCGGAGGTCGTTCAGCTGCAAGAAGGTGTGAATGTCCGACTAAAGTTTATAAAAAGCGGGTAAGACAAGGTGCGAATGCCCGACAATGTATGATCAAAAGAGGGAGCGGAGGTTTTCGGCTGCAAGAAGGTCTGAATGTCCACCCATAATTCCTGAAAAATGGGTAAAAAAAGAGTGCGAATGCCAAACCATACATCATCAAAAGCAGGAGTGGATGTGTTCGGCTACAAGAAGATTTGAATGTCCATCAATAATTGCTTTAAAACATGAAAGAAGATTTTCGAATATCAAACAGCACATGATCATAAGCGGGAGAGGAGTTGTTCAGCTACAAGAAGGTGTGAATGTCCACCCATAATTACTGAAAAATGGGTAAGAAAAGGTGAGAATGCCCAACCATACATCATCATAAGCAGGAGTGGATGTGTTCGGCTACAAGAAGGTTTAAATGTCCGACCATAGTTTGTAAAAAGCGGGTAAGAAAAGGTGAAAATACCCGACTGTACACAATCAAAAGAGGGAGCGGAGTTGTTCAGCAACAAAGAGTGAAAGTCTGACCATGGTTTGTAAAAAGTGGGTAAGAATGCCGGTCCATACATCATCAAAAGCGGGAGAGGTGGTGTTCGGCTGCAAGTAGGTGTGAATGTCCAGCCATAATTACTCACAAATGGGTAAGAAAAGGTAGTATTGCCAGACCATACATGATCAAAACAGGGAGCGGAGGTGGTTAAGCTGCAAGAAGGTGTTAATGTCCGACTAAGGTTTGTAAAAAGCGGGTAAGAAAAGGTGCGAATGCCCGACAATGTATGATCAAAAGAGGGAGCGGAGGTTTTCGGCTGAAAGAAGGTCTGAATGTCCAACCATAATTTGTAAAAACCGGGGAAGAAAAGGCTCGAAAGCCCGACTATACACCATCAAAAGCTGGAGCGGAGGTGTTCAGCTGCAAGGTCTGAATGTCCATCAATAATTGCTAGAAAACATGAAAGAGAATTTTCGAATATCAAACCGCACATGATAATAAGCGGGAGAGGAGGTGTTCAGCTGCAAGAAGGTGTGAATGTCCACCCATAATTACTGAAAAATGGGTAAGAAAAGGTGCGAATTCCCAACCATACATCATCAAATGCACGAGTGGATGTGTTCGGCTACAAGAAGGTTTGAATGTCCGACCATAGTTTGTAAAAAGCGGGTAAGAAAAGGTTCGAATGCCCAAACATACACCATCAAAAGAGGGAGCGGAGGTGTTCCGCTGTAAGAAGGTGTGAATGTCCGACCAAAGTTTGTGAAAAAGCAGTTAAGAAAAGGTTCGAATATCTAACCAAACATAATCAAAAGCGGGAGCAGAGCTGTTCGACTGCAAGTAGGTGTGAATGTCAGAGAATAATTTGCAAAAAGCTGATGAGAAAGGGTGAGAATGCCCAACCATAAATTATCAAAAGCGGCAGCAGAGTTTCGGCTCGTATTTATCAATGTCTAGATAGATTTCAACAAAAAACAACGTTGTACTTTGCAGTAAAAGAAAGTGCAAATCAAAAGTTTTAGGAATCCGAGAATAAGCTTATTTTCATGAGTTCTGCACGATTTCGGATTTTATGTATAAAATGAATTCCTTCACGCAAACTAAGTTAACACTGCTTTGTCCTTCATATGTACCCATTTCTACATATATTTCAAGCATAAACTTTCTCATACTACCCTGAATGAGAAAGAGCCAAACTTGTGATTAAGCCATACGACCCTTTTGAGGAGTTCTGCATGGTTTGGGATTTTATCTATAAAATTAATTCCTTCACTCAAACTATGTTAAAACGGCTTTTACCTTCATATTTATCAATATCTCGATAGATTTAAACAAAAAACAACGTTGTACTTTGCAATAAAAGAAAGAGCAAATCAAAAGTTTTAGGAATCCGAGAATAAGCTTATTTTCATGAGTTCTGCACGATTTCGGATTTTATGTATAAAATGAATTCATTCACTCAAACCAAGTTAAAACTGCTTTTTCCTTCATATTTATCAATGTCTAGATCGACTTCAACAAAGAACAACATTGTATTTTGCAGTAGAAGAAAGAGCAAAACTGAAGGATCAGGAATCCGAGAATAAGCTTCTTTTCATACGTTCTGCATGATTTGGGATTTTATGTATAAAATGAATTCATTCACTCAAACCAAGTTAAAACTGCTTTTTCCTTCATATTTATCAATGTCTAGATCGACTTCAACAAAGAACAACATTGTATTTTGCAGTAGAAGAAAGAGCAAAACTGAAGGATCAGGAATCCGAGAATAAGCTTATTTTCATACGTTCTGCATGATTTGGGATTTTATGTATAAAATGAATTCCTTCACTCAAACTAAGTTAACACTGCTTTGTCCTTCATATGTACCCATTTCTACATATATTTCAAGCATAAACTTCCTCATACTACCCTGAATGAGAAAGAGCCACACTTGTGATTAAGCCATACGCCCCTTTTGAGGAGTTCTGCATGATTTGGGATTTTATCTATAAAATCAATTCGTTCACTCAAACTATGTTAAAACGGCTTTTACCTTCATATTTATCAATGTCTCGATAGATTTAAACAAAAAAACAACGTTGTACTTTGCAGTAAAAGAAAGAGCCAATCAAAAGTTTTAGGAATCCGAGAATAAGCTTATTTTCATGAGTTCTGCACGATTTCGGATTTTATGTATAAAATGAATTCATTCACTCAAACCAAGTTAAAACTGCTTTTTCATTCATATTTATCAATGTCTAGATCGACTTCAACAAAGAAAAACATTGTATTGTGCAGTAGAAGAAAGAGCAAAACTGAAGTTTCCTGAACTGATCAGGAATCCGAGAATAAGCTTATTTTCTTATGGGCAAGTGGGAACTGCTTTTTTCCTTCATATTTATCAATGTGTAGATGGATTTCAACTTCTTCAAAGTCCAATGTTTTTCTTTGTTGAAGTCGATCTAGACATTGATGAATATGGAAGGACAAAGCAGTTTTAACTTGGTTTGAGCAAAGCAAATCATTTTATAGCAAAATCCGAAATCGTGCAGAACTCATGAAAGCAGGCTTATACTCGGATTCCTGAAACTTTAGATTTGCTCTTTCTTTTACTGCAAAGTACAACGTTGTTTTTTTGTTTAAATCTTTGTAGACATGGTAAATATGAAGAACAAATCAGTTTTAACATAGTTTGAGTGAAGTAATGCATTTTATAAGCAAAATCCCAAATCATGCAGAACTCACGAAAAGCTTTTTCTCGCTTTTCACTGCTTTTTACAAACTTTGGTCGGACGTTCACACCTTCTTGCATCCGAACACCTCCGCTTCCGCTTTTGATGATGTATATTCGGGCATTCGAACCTTTTATTACCCGCTTTTTACAAACCATTGTCGGACTTTCACACCTTCTTGCAGCCGAACACCACCTCTACCGCTTTTGATGATGTATGGTTCAGTATTCTTACCTTTTCTAACACATTTTTCAGCAATTATGGTCTGACATTCACACCTACTTGCAGCCGAACACAACCTCTCCCGCTTTTGATGATATATGGTCCGGCATTCTTACCTTTTCTAACACATTTTTCAGCAATTATGGTCGGACATTCACACCTACTCACAGACGAACACCTCCGCTCCCACATTTGATAGTGTATAGTCGGGCATTCTCACCCTTTCTCAACAGCTTTTTGCAAATTATGATCTGATATTCACACCTACTTGCAGTCGAACAGCTCTGCTCCCGCTTTTGATTATGTTCGGTTGGATATTCAAACCTTTTCTTAACTGCTTTTTACAAACTTTGGTCGGACGTTCACACCTTCTTGCAGCCGAACACCTCCGCTTCCGCTTTTGATGGTATATATTCGGGTATTCGAACCTTCTCTTACCCGCTTTTTACAAACCATGGTTGGACTTTCATACCTTCTTGTAGCTGAACAACTCCACTCCTGCTTTTGATGATTTATGGTTGGACATTCGCATCTTTTCCTACCCATTTTTCAGTAATTATCGGTGGATATTCACACCTTCTTGCAGCTGAACACCTCCTCTCCCGCTAATGATCATGTAAGGTTTGATATTCGAAAATTTTCTTTCATGTTTTAAAGCAATTATTAATGGACATTCACACCTACTTGCAGCCGAACACCACCTCTCCCGCTTTTGATGATGTATGGACCGGCATTCTTACCTTTTCTAACACATTTTTCAGCAATTATGGTTGGAGAATCACACCTACTCACAGCCGAACAACTCCGCTACCGCATTTGATGGTGTATAGTCGGGATTTCTCACCCTTTCTCATCAGCTTTTTGCAAATTATTCTCTGACATTCACACCTACTTGCAGTCGAACAGCTCTGCTCCCGCTTTTGATTATGTTTGGTTAGATATTCGAACCTTTTCTTAACTGCTTTTTCAAAAACTTTGGTCGGACGTTCACACCTTCTTGCAGCCGAACACCTACGCTTCCGGTTTTGATAGTGTATATTCGGGCATACGAACCTTTTCTTACCCGCTTTTTACAAACCATGGTCGGACTTTCACACCTTCTCTTAGCTGAACAACTCAGCTCCCTCTTTTGATGGTGTACAGTCGGGTATTTTAACCTTTTCTTACCCGCTTTTTACCAACTATGATCGGACATTCACACCGTCTTACAGCGGAACACCTCCGCTACCTATTTTGATGGTGTATGTTCGGGCATTCGAACCTTTTCTTACCCGCTTTTTAAAACCAGGGTCGGACTTTCACACCTTTTAGTAGCCGAACAACTCCGCTCCCGCTATTGATTGTTTACAGTCGGGTATTTTAACCTTTTCTTACCCGCTTTTTACAAACCATGGTCGGACTTTCACACCTTCTTACAGCGGAACACCTCCGCTCCCTCTTTTGATGGTGTATGTTTGGGCATTCGAACCTTTTCTTACCCGCTTTTTACAAACTATGGTCGGACATTCAAACCTTCTTGTAGCCGAACACATCCACTCGTGCATTTGATGATGTATGGTTGGGAATTCGCACCTTTTCTTACCCATTTTTCAGTAATTATGGGTGGACATTCACACCTTCTTGCAGCTGAACACCTCCTCTCCCGCTTATTATCATGTGCGGTTTGATATTCGAAAATTCTCTTTCATGTTTTCTAGCAATTATTGATGGACATTCAGACCTTGCAGCTGAACACCTCCGCTCCAGCTTTTGATGGTGTATAGTCGGGCTTTCGAGCCTTTTCTTCCCCGGTTTTTACAAATTATGGTTGGACATTCAGACCTTCTTTCAGCCGAAAACCTCCGCTCCCTCTTTTGATCATACATTGTCGGGCATTCGCACCTTTTCTTACCCGCTTTTTACAAACCTTAGTCGGACATTAACACCTTCTTGCAGCTTAACCACCTCTGCTCCCTGTTTTGATCATGTATGGTCTGGCAATACTACCTTTTCTTACCCATTTGTGAGTAATTATGGCTGGACATTCACACCTACTTGCAGCTGAACACCACCTCTCCCGCTTATTATCATGTGCGGTTTGATATTCGAAAATTCTCTTTCATGTTTTCTAGCAATTATTGATGGACATTCAGACCTTGCAGCTGAACACCTCCGCTCCAGCTTTTGATGGTGTATAGTCGGGCTTTCGAGCCTTTTCTTCCCCGGTTTTTACAAATTATGGTTGGACATTCAGACCTTCTTTCAGCCGAAAACCTCCGCTCCCTCTTTTGATCATACATTGTCGGGCATTCGCACCTTTTCTTACCCGCTTTTTACAAACCTTAGTCGGACATTAACACCTTCTTGCAGCTTAACCACCTCTGCTCCCTGTTTTGATCATGTATGGTCTGGCAATACTACCTTTTCTTACCCATTTGTGAGTAATTATGGCTGGACATTCACACCTACTTGCAGCTGAACACCACCTCTCCCGCTTATTATCATGTGCGGTTTGATATTCGAAAATTCTCTTTCATGTTTTCTAGCAATTATTGATGGACATTCAGACCTTGCAGCTGAACACCTCCGCTCCAGCTTTTGATGGTGTATAGTCGGGCTTTCGAGCCTTTTCTTCCCCGGTTTTTACAAATTATGGTTGGACATTCAGACCTTCTTTCAGCCGAAAACCTCCGCTCCCTCTTTTGATCATACATTGTCGGGCATTCGCACCTTTTCTTACCCGCTTTTTACAAACCTTAGTCGGACATTAACACCTTCTTGCAGCTTAACCACCTCCGCTCCCTGTTTTGATCATGTATGGTCTGGCAATACTACCTTTTCTTACCCATTTGTGAGTAATTATGGCTGGACATTCACACCTACTTGCAGCCGAACACCACCTCTCCCGCTTTTGATGATGTATGGACCGGCATTCTTACCCACTTTTTACAAACCATGGTCAGACTTTCACTCTTTGTTGCTGAACAACTCCGCTCCCTCTTTTGATTGTGTACAGTCGGGTATTTTCACCTTTTCTTACCCGCTTTTTACAAACTATGGTCGGACATTTAAACCTTCTTGTAGCCGAACACATCCACTCCTGCTTATGATGATGTATGGTTGGGCATTCTCACCTTTTCTTACCCATTTTTCAGTAATTATGGGTGGACATTCACACCTTCTTGTAGCTGAACAACTCCTCTCCCGCTTATGATCATGTGCTGTTTGATATTCGAAAATCTTCTTTCATGTTTTAAAGCAATTATTGATGGACATTCAAATCTTCTTGTAGCCGAACACATCCACTCCTGCTTTTGATGATGTATGGTTTGGCATTCGCACTCTTTTTTTACCCATTTTTCAGGAATTATGGGTGGACATTCAGACCTTCTTGCAGCCGAAAACCTCCGCTCCCTCTTTTGATCATACATTGTCGGGCATTCGCACCTTGTCTTACCCGCTTTTTATAAACTTTAGTCGGACATTCACACCTTCTTGCAGCTGAACGACCTCCGCTCCCTGTTTTGATCATGTATGGTCTGGCAATACTACCTTTTCTTAACCGTTTGTGAGTAATTAATCCCAAAATATTGAGCATAAAATAAGTCTTTATGCTGATGATGTATTACTTTTCCTTCAGAACTCACAGACGTCTCTCACTCACACGATCACACTCATAAATAAATTCTCAGCACTTTCTGACTACTCTATCAACTGGTCTAAGACCACAGTTCTGCCCATTAACTGTAGGGTCCATAATATACCTGCGATCACTTTACAGTCAGGAAATATTAGATATTTAGGCATAAACATTTCCTCCAGGCTCTCAGAGCTAACAAAGCTAAATTATGTGCAATTATTAAAGACAGTAGAGGACGATCTCTCTCATTGGAAGTCCTTAACTATATCATTTATGGGGAGAGTTACATCCATTAAAATGATGATACTACCAAAAGTTAACTATTTGTTCTCAATGATCCCCATAAAACCAAAAATTAAGTGTCGCCATTCCGACAATTGGAGACCCATGTCGGAATGGCGACACTTAATTTTTTATCAAATGTCCCGCCATTCCGAAACTTTTTTCCTCCTATGGTCGGAATGGCGGTATGTTTTTTTTTTTTTTAACATACCGCCATTCCGACAGTTCCTTTTAATAGCCTATTTTTTACCCAAAACATTTTGCACTAATGATATGCCGGCAAACAAACTTTAATAATCTATTATCAAAATCCCCTGAATTTCAAATATAAAAATACAGATATTAATGTAACTCTGGCGAGACTGAAACTGATTAAGCAGAAATACAGTGTCAGTGAGCTGTCACAGCAGCCAGCTGGAGCGGCGCTCTCCACAGAGCCCATGCGTCTTTTGCACGCTGTCATCATATGCAAAAGTAATAATTGCAATAACAGATATCACGGCTACTGCACAGGACACAGTTGCGAGCACTCTGCCTTGCCTTGCCAATAGGAGAAGAGAGAAATGACAGCATAGAACGTATAAAACACAACAAAATGCAGTAAAAACGTTTATTCATGTTATTCACGTGATTTATGAGTACTCGCTCCAATTTTGGGAAGCGCGGATGGGCTTTGCGCATTTGTCACAAACACACAGCCGTTGCGCAAGGCTTTATACAGCCTGTTGATATCTTAAGGACCTAACTGGTCACACCTGGGAGTAAATGTCATGTAGAGATTGTTTTTACATGACATTACAGCTGAACATATAGCTTTCATCCACAAACCAACGTGGGAGAGCCCGAAGACGCATGTGCCAGACGCACATAGGCATGCGTAAAACCAATTTTGACCACTTCATACTTTTTATTTGCTTTCTTTTAGTTAACTTTCGTTTCTTTTGGATTCTTGTGCGTGTTATGGAGCCGTTTTGGTCCATGTTTGTAAGCCTTTTTTTCCTGGATTAAATTTTCGGAAGTTGAAACAAGTTGCATTGGAGTGTGTGATTGAAAACCACCGCGGACTGCTTCTCCTCCTCCAGTTGCCGAGACTTTGTGTTTTTAATAACGCTTGTCTATAAACATGTGTTAAACATATAAATTGCATGAACAGAAAGAAGGGACTCACCTGTTGAGTAACACACATTTCCTTATACGGAAAGCCTTGTCGGAATGGTGGGACATTTGAACGTCGGAATAACGGGATGTCGGAATGGTGGGATGTCGGAATGGTGGGACGTTTGCATGTCGGAATGGTGGTATGTCGGAATGGTGGGATGTCGGAATGGTGGGATGTCGGAATAGCGGGATGTCAGAATGGCGGGATTTCGGAATGGGTGTTGCCACCCCCTTCATCATATACACAGTTATTTATACATCACCTTCCACCATGAAGCGTTGTCCCTTTTTGTTTCTCTCTTTGTTCTTAAAATGCTGTTATGCTTGTCTAAACCATCCATCCATCCATCCATCATCTGCCGCTTATCCGGGGGTCGGGTCGCGGGGGCTGCAGCTTGAGTAGAGAAACCCAGACGTCTCTGTCCCCGGCCACTTCCTCCAGCTCTTCCGGGGGGACCCCGAGGCGTTCCCAGGCCAGCCGAGAGACATAGTCTCTCCAGCGTGTCCTGGGTCTTCCCCGGGGTCTCCTCCCAGTGGGACATGCCCGGAACACCTCCCCAGAGAGGCGCCCAGGGGGCATCCTAACCAGATGCCCGAGCCACCTCATCTGACTCCTCTCAATGCGGAGGAGCAGCGGTTCTACTCCGAGCCCCTCCCAGATGACTGAGCTTCTCACCCTATCTCTAAGGGAGAGCCCAGACACCCTGCGGAGGAAACCCATTTCGGCCGCTTGTATTCGCGATCTTGTTCTTTCGGTCACTACCCACAACTCGTGACCATAGGTGAGGATGGGAACGTAGATTGACCAGTAAGTAGAGAGCTTCGCCTTCTGGCTCAGCTCCCTCTTCACAACGACGGGTCGGTGCAGAGCCCGCAACACTGCAGACGCCGCACCGATCCGCCCGTCAATCTCCCGCTCCATTCGTCCCTCACTCGTGAACAAGACCCCGAGATACTTGAACTCCTCCACTTGGGGAAGGATCTCATTCCCGACCCGGAGAGAGCATTCCACCCTTTTCCGGCTGAGAACCATAGTCTCGGATTTGGAGGTGCTGATTCTCATCCCAGCCGCTTCACACTCGGCTGCGAATCGCTCCAGTGAGAGCTGAAGGTCACGGCCTGACGACGCTAACAGAACCACATCATCTGCAAAAAGCAGAGACCCGATTCTGACGTCGCCAAATCGGACACCCTCAACGCCCTGGCTGCGCCTAGAAATTCTGTCCATAAAAGTTAGGAACAGAATCGGTTACAAAGGGCAGCCCTGACGGAGTCCAACTCTCACCGGAAACGTATCCGACTTACTGCCGGCAATGCGGACCAAACTCTGGCACCGGTCATACAGAGACCGAACGGCCCCTATCAAGGGCTGTTTGGCGCATAGGCACAAACAACAGTCAGGACGGCACCCCCCACAGGACTCCACGAGGGACACGGTCGAACGCTTTCTCCAAGTCTACAAAACACATGTAGACTGGTTGGGCGAACTCCCATGCACCCTCCAGGATCCTGCCGAGGGTATAGAGCTGGTCCACTGTTCCACGGCCAGGACGAAAGCCACACTGCATCTCCTGAATCCGAGGCTCGATTATCCGACGGATCCTCCTCTCCAATACCCCCGAATAGACCTTACCAGGGAGGCTGAGGAGTGTTATACTATAGTTGGAACACACCCTCCGGTCCCCCTTTTTAAAGAGGGGGACCACCACCCCAATCTGCCAGTCCAGAGGCACTGTCCCTGATGTCCACGCGATGCTGCAGAGGCGTGTCAGCCAAGACAGCCCTACAACATCCAGAGCCTTGAGAAACTCAGGACGGACCTAATCCACCCCCGGGGCCTTGCCACCGAGGAGCTTTTTGACCACCTCGGCAACCTCAGCCCCAGAAATGGGAGGCCCCGTCTCCGAGCTCTCCGACTCTGCCTCTTCCGAGCAGGTGTTGGTAGGAATCTCTTCGAGGCCGTCCGTAAATCGTTCTCCATGGTCTCACCGAACTCCTCCCAGGCCCGAGTTTTTGCCTCTGCAACCGCCAACGCCGCGGCCCGTCTGGCCTGTCGGTACCTATCAGCTGCTTCCAGGGTCCCACTGGCCAAAAAGGCCTGATAGGACTCTTTCTTCAGCTTGACGGCTTCCCTCACCACTGGTGTCCACCAGCAGGTTCGAGGGTTGCCGCCACGACAGGCACCGACCACCTTACGGCCACAACTCCGATCAGCTGCCTCGGCAATGGAGTCACGGAACATGGCCCATTCGGACTCAATGTCCCCCACCTCCCCCGGGATATGGTTGAAGCTCTGCCGGAGGTGGGAGTTAAAGCTCCTTCTGACGGGGGATTCTGACAAACGCTCTCAGCAGACCCTCACAATACGTTTGGGCCTGCCAGGTCTGATCGGCATCCTCCCCCACCAGCGGAGCCAACTCACCACCAGGCGTTGATCAGTTGACAGCTCCGCCCCTCTCTTCACCCGAGTGTCCAGGACATACGGCCGCAAGTCCGATGATACAACCACAAAGTCGATCATCGAACTGCGGCCAAGGGTGTCCTGGTGCCAAGTGCACATATGGACACCCTTATGTCTGAACATGGTGTTCGTTATGGACAGTCCATGACCAGCACAGAAGTCCAACAACATAACACCACTCTGGTTCAGATCGGGGGGGCCTTTCCTCCCAATCACACCCCTCCAGGTCTCACTGTCATTGCGCACGTGAGCATTGAAGTCCCCCAGCAGAACGAGGGAGTCTCCGGTAGGAGCATTCTCCAGTGCCTCCCCCAGAGACTCCAAAAAGGGTGGGTACTCTGAACTGCAGCACAGGGACAGCAGTCCAAGTCTTCTTTCCTCTTCTTCTTTCCTTGTCCCCCGGTCTGGTTCAGTTCAGTTCATGTCATATATTGTAAACAGAAATAAATAAATGGGCATCAAGGGGAGCTTTACATTTATAAAACTTCCCTTGGCAAAGCAAATCTGTTTGGCATCAAAGGTATTCAGACTACAATTCTTCTGAAGGGAAAAAAAAAAAAAAAGTAAAGAAGACAGTTCTGCCGAAAGCCAGGGACTAGACCTGTTCTAAGTTCTATACTTTTTAAAAGGGGCGTGTTTATCAACTATGGAATTAGAAGATTTACAAAAATGGTCAAGTGCTAGATCTTCATCTGGGATTTTAACAGTGTCATATAACTATTCAACAGATCAGTTAAAAAAAAGCCTGCTCATGGAGATGTTTCAGGATCTGAATACCAAGCGTGGACCTAATTTTTTCATTTTTGCAATTCTGATACAGGCTATTGAGCGGTGATAACTAACACCAAGTTCAGATACTGCGGATTTTCTACGTTTGATTTGTTAAGATTGAGCAAATCAGGGACAACCTTGAAGGATCTCTTTGGTTTTGTAGGATCAGCAATTACCTGAGAAAGGTTGATATTGGTACACACCTTTTTTAAATGATCAGAGGCAGAGTCCAACTTGTTTAAATTAAAATTGCCACACAGAGATTGGGTTTAGGCCACATGCACACAGAATGACATCAACAAATATAAGAAATATTAAATATTTACACATAGATTTTTGAATACATGTAGAGGAATGATACTTTGAAATGTACTCATTGCGGAGTTATGATCAGTTGAGTAATGAAGGTTGAACTATTCTGGGAAAGAGGTTCTATTCCCAGCATCATGATGGACACTCCTGATATAGAAGGTTTCGCTAACGCATTGGAATTGTTTTACTATTTTCATATGCATGTGCAATGAAGAATTGCTTGCTGCTGATAAATGCAAAGAAGAACAGCTTACACATAGATGCTCACATATAGGCTGCTGAATGCAATGAAGACCTGCTTATCCAGTAAAGTTCAATGTCAATCTGTAATATTCAATTAGGATTTGCAAAACAGTGAAGTTAAACAATGAATGGGTCCATAGTCGGTATGAGAAGACTACAGGAATATTTACCTGGGTGTACGTTCAAACAGAGATGAGAAAATTGCGATAAATAATTGTTTGTTTGTTTGTTAGTATGTATATGAATGTTATGTGTATAAACTGTGTTGAGTTATAGTTACTCAGTAGTGTCTCAGTGAAACAACCGACGGGGGAAGCCTTGCGGTGACAACAAAAGCAGTGTTTTACTGATCAGTCAAGTTGCTCCAGTGTACTCCATACAAACTGATTGGCTACTGAAGGGATAGAAAATGGGCAATACTTGTTTTAAAGCAAACAAGGAATTAGATGGGAAAAATACATGTTTTAACGGGACCCAGACAATATTAAATACTCAGACAGATGGGAGAAGAAGTGTAGTTTTGTAGGAAATCACAAAATTATTACATAAAATTAGTGAAATCAATTGAAGAATGCCTTTCTGAAGAGCTGTTTACCACAGATGAGCAGCTTTGCGACCAAGCACATTGTAGATCGCTTTACTGCAAAAATGATCTAATTTAATGGATTGGTTTAGACATGCATAACAGCATTTTAAGAACAAAGAGAGAAACAAAAAGGGACGCTTCATGTTGGAAGGTGATGTATAAATAACTGTGTATATGATGAAGGGGGTGGCAACAACCATTCCGAAATCCCGCCATTCCGACATCCCACCATTCCGACATACCACCATTCCGACATGCAAACGTCCCACCATTCCGACATCCCACCATTCCGACATCCCACCATTCCGACATCCCGCTATTCCGACGTTCAAATGTCCCACCATTCCGACAAGGCTTTCCGTATAAGGAAATGTGTGTTACTCAACAGGTGAGTCCCTTCTTTCTGTTCATGCAATTTATATGTTTAACACATGTTTATAGACAAGCGTTATCAAAAACACAAAGTCTCGGCAACTGGAGGAGGAGAAGCAGTCCGCGGTGGTTTTCAATCACACACTCCAAAGCTACTTGTTTCAACTTCCGAAAATTTAATCCAGGAAAAAAAGACTTACAAACAAGGACCAAAACGGCTCCATAACACGCACAAGAATCCAAAAGAAACGAAAGTTAACTAAAAGAAAGCAAATGCGCAAAGCCCATCCGCGCTTCCCAAAATTGGAGTGAGTACTCATAAATCACGTGAATAACATGAATAAACGATTTTACTGCATTTTGTTGTGTTTTATACGTTCTATGCTGTCATTTCTCTCTTCTCCTATTGGCAAGGCAAGGCAGAGTGCTCGCAACTGTGTCCTGTGCAGTAGCCGTGATATCTGTTATTGCAATTATTACTTTTGCATATGATGACAGCGTGCAAAAGACGCATTGGCTCTGTGGAGAGCTCCGCTCCAGCTGGCTGCTGTGACAGCTCACTGACACTGTATTTCTGCTTAATCAGTTTCAGTCTCGCCAGAGTTACATTAATATCTGTATTTTTATATTTGAAATTCAGGGGATTTTGATAATAGATTATTAAAGTTTGTTTGCGAGGCTGTGGCCTCTGGATGTGCAGAGCTTGTGCGCCAAACTTTAGGGCGTATTTGCGCCGGCATATCATTAGTGCAAAATGTTTTGGGTAAAAAATAGGCTATTAAAAGGAACTGTCGGAATGGCGGTATGTTAAATAAAAAAAAAAACATACCGCCATTCCGACCATAGGAGGAAAAAAGTGTCGGAATGGCGGGACGTTTGATAAAAAATTAAGTGTCGCCATTCCGACAATTGGAGACCCATGTCGGAATGGCGAGATGTCGGAATGGCAGCATGTAACCATGATGAAGGAGAGACCATTTGAGCAGCACAGCCATTTCGCAGCACAGGGACAGCAGTCCAAGTTAAAGGATCTCCCACGTGGTATCACCTGTCACATTGTGTCAAGGCATCAAAAGAAGAAAAAATCAGCAAACTCAAGGACAAAAAGACAAAGACTCCGGTGAACGAAGAGAGAGGACTGACAAACCAGAAATACAAAAGGATTCTCGATATCAAGATCCAGAAGAAGAGGCTAACAATGCCACGAACACTTACGATGCTGGGAATGATGCCAGCAATGAACAGAGAAGAAGATTCAGTGTCATCAATCTTCAACACGTGCCTCTAATGAGGGGGTGAATATAGAATCCTCAACGATTACAACGTCTCTGGGAACTGTGACAACAACAAGGTTTAAACCATTTTGATATATATTGTAACCTATTGGCTAAGGAATAGTGCTGAAAATGAGGTAAATCTAATACACCACTGTCCTTGGTCTTCTGTAGGGTTTTTAAACTAATACGTGGTGGTTTGTTTTTCCACAGAAATTTGGAGATGCATGAATCTAGTGACTTAAACCAAGTAGCAGATGGTTTTATGGGGATCATTGAAAACAAATAGTTAACTTTTGGTAGTATCATCATTTTAATGGATGTAACTCTCCCCATAAGTGATATAGGTAAGGACTTCCAACGAGAGAGATCGTCCTCTACTGTCTTTAATAATTGCACATAATTTAGCTTTGTTAGCTCTGAGAGCCTGGAGGAAATGTTTATGCCTAAATATCTAATATTTCCTGACTGTAAAGTGATCGCAGTTATATTATGGAACCTACAGTTAATGGGCAGAACTGTGGTCTTAGACCAGTTGATAGAGTAGTCAGAAAGTGCTGAGAATTTATTTATGAGTGTGATCGTGTGAGTGAGAGACGTCTGTGAGTTCTGAAGGAAAAGTAACACATCATCAGCATAAAGACTTATTTTATGCTCAATATTTTGGGATTAATTACTCACAAACGGGTAAGAAAAGGTAGTATTGCCAGACCATACATGATCAAAACAGGGAGCGGAGGTCGTTCAGCTGCAAGAAGGTGTGAATGTCCGACTAAAGTTTATAAAAAGCGGGTAAGACAAGGTGCGAATGCCCGACAATGTATGATCAAAAGAGGGAGCGGAGGTTTTCGGCTGCAAGAAGGTCTGAATGTCCACCCATAATTCCTGAAAAATGGGTAAAAAAAGAGTGCGAATGCCAAACCATACATCATCAAAAGCAGGAGTGGATGTGTTCGGCTACAAGAAGATTTGAATGTCCATCAATAATTGCTTTAAAACATGAAAGAAAATTTTTGAATATCAAACCGCACATGATCATAAGCGGGAGCGGAGGTGGTTCAGCTGCAAGAAGGTGTGAATGTCCGACTTAAGTTCAAATATATTAACAAAAGCGGGAGGAGAGGTGTTCGGATGAGAGTGGTTGAGAATTTCCAACCATAATCTATAAAATGCGGTGAAAAAAAAGGTGTGATAGAACACTAAAAGGTGGAGCGGAAGTGTTCGGCTGCAAGAAGGTGTGAATGTCTGACTATATTTGGTGAAAAGCAGGTGAAGCAAGGTCTGAATGCCCAACCTTACATCATCAAAAGCGAGATCAGAGGTGTTTGGCTGCAAGAAGGCCTTAGTTTGCCAAAAGCGGGTAAGCTGCGAATGACCGACTAAATATCAACAAAAGGTCTTCGGATGCAAGTGGGTGTGAATATCCCACCATACAAGTATGGTGGAGAGGAAGCTGTGAACAGCCGACCATAGTTTGCAAAAAGCGGGTGAGAAAAGGTGCGAATGTCCAACCATACATGATCAAAACAGGGAGCGGAGGTGTTTGGCTGTGACAAGGTGTGAATGTCCACCCAAAATTTATGAAAAGCGGGCAACAAGTAGGTTTGAATGCCCAACCATACATCATCAAAAGCAGGAGTGGATGTGTTCGGCTACAAGAACGTTTGAATGTCCGAGCATAGTTTGTAAAAAGCGGGTAAGAAAAGGTTCGAATGCCCAAACATACACCATCAAAAGAGGGAGCGGAGGAGTTCCGCTGTAAGAAGGTGTGAATGTCAGACCATAGTTGGTATAAAACGGGTAAGAAAAGGTTAAAATACCCGACTGTACACAATCAATAGCGGGAGCGGATGTGTTTGGCTACAAGAATGTGTGACAGTCCGACCATGGTTTGTAAAAAACGGGTAAGAAAAGGTTCGAATGCCCGAATATATACCATCAAAAGCGGAAGCGGAGGTGTTCGGCTGCAAGAAGGTGTGAACGTCCGACCAAAGTTTTTAAAAAGCAGTAAAGAAAAGGTTCGAATATCCAACCAAACATAATCAAAAGCGGGAGCAGAGCTGTTCGACTGCAAGTAGGTGTGAATTTGAATTTGCAAAAAGCTGATGAGAAAGGTTGAGAATGCCTGACTATACACCCTCAAATACCGGAGCGGAGCTCCGAGCATAGTTTGTAAAAAGGGGGTAAGAATAGGTTCGAATGCCCGAACATACACTATCAAAAGAGGGAGCGGAGGTGTTCCGCTGTAAGAAGGTGTGAATGTCCGACCATAGTTGGTAAAAAGCGGGTAAGAAAAGGTAATTTTCAACCACTCTCATCCGAAGACCTCTCCTCCCGCTTTTGTTAATATATTTGAACTTTAGTTTTACATTCAAACCTTCTTGCAGCTGAACCACCTCCGCTCCCTGTTTTGATCATATATGGTCTGGCTACTACCTTTTCTTACCCGTTTGTGAGTAATTATGGCTAGACATTCACACCTACTTGCAGTCGAACACAACCTCTCTCGCTTTTGATGATGTATGGACCGGCATTTTTACCTTTTCTAACACATTTTTCAGCAATTATGGTCGGAGATTCACACCTACTCACAGCCGAACAACTCCGCTCCCGCATTTGATGATGTATAGTCGGTCATTCTCACCCTTTCTCATCAGCTTTTTGCAAATTATGATCTGACATTCACACCTACTTGCAGTCGAACAGCTCTGCTCCCGCTTTTGATTATGTTTGGTTGGATATTCGAACCTTTTCTTAACTTATTTTTACATATTTTGGTTGGACGTTCACACCTTCTTGTAGCCGAACACTTCCACTCCTGCTTTTGATGATGTATGGTTGGGCATTCACACATTTTTTTTGCCCATTTTTCAGGAATTATGAGTGGACATTCACACCTTGCAGCTGAACACCTCCTATCCCACTTATGATCATGTGCGGTTTGATTTTCGAAAAGTTTCTTTCATGTTTTCTAGCAATTATTGATGGACATGTAGATCTTCTTGCAGCTGAACACCTCCGCTCCCGCTTTTGATCATACATTGTCAGGCATTCGCACCTTGTCTTACCCACTTATTACAAACTTTAGTCGAACAGTCACACCTTTTTGAAGCCGAACACCACCTCTCCCGCTTTTGATGATGTATGGTCCAGCATTCTTACCTTTTCTAACACATTCTTCAGCAATTATGGTCGGAGATTCACACCTACTCAGAGCCGAACACCACCGCTCCCGCATTTGATGGTGTATAGTCGGGCATTCTCACCCTTTCTCATCAGCTTTTTATAAATTATGATCTGACATTCACACCTGCTTTTGATAATGTATTGTTAGGCATTCGCACCTTTTTTTTTACCCATTTTTCATGAATTATGGGTGGACATTCACACCTTCTTGCAGCCGAACACCTCCTCTCCCGCTTATGATCATGTGCGGTTTGATATTCGAAAATTTACTTTCTTGTTTTAAAGCAATTATTGATGGACATTCAAACCTTCTTTTTGATGGTGTATAGTCGGGCTTTCGAGCCTTTTTTTCCCGGTTTTTACAAACCATGGTCGGACTTTCACACCTTCTTGTAGCCAAACAACTCCGCTCCCGCTATTGATTGTGTACAGTCGGGTATTTTAACCTTTTCTTACCCGCTTTTTACCAACTATGGTCGGACATTCACACCATCTTACAGCGGAACACCTCTGCTCCCGCTTTTGATGGTGTATAGTCGGGCATTCGAACCTTTTCTTACCCGCTTTTTACAAACTATGGTGGGACATTCAAACCTTCTTGTATCCGAAAACCTCCGCTCTCTCTTTTGATCATACATTGTCGGACATTCGCACCTTTTCTTACCCGCTTTTTACAAACCATGGTCGGACTGTCACACCTTCTTGTAGCCGAACACATCCGCTCCCGCTATTGATTGTGTACAGTCGGGTATATTAACCTTTTCTTACCCGCTTTTTACCAAGTATGGTTGGACATTCACACCTTCGTACAGCGGAACACCTCCGCTCCCTCTTTTGATGGTGTATGTTCGGGCATTCAAACCTTTTATTACCCGCTTTTTCCAAACTATGGTCGGCTATTCACAGCTTCCTCTCCACCATACTTGTATGGTGGGATATTCACACCCACTTGCATCCGAAGACCTCCGCCCCAAATTTTGTTGATATTTAGTCGGACATTCGCACCTTACCCGCTTTTGGCAAACTATGGCCTTCTTGCAGCCAAACACCTCTGATCTCGCTTTTGATGATGTAAGGTTGGGCATTCAGACCTTGCTTCACCTGCTTTTCACCAAATATAGTCGGACATTCACACCTTCTTGCAGCCGAACACTTCCGGTCCACCTTTTAGTGTTCTATCACTCCTTTTTTTCACCGCATTTTATACATTATGGTCGGAAATTTTCAACCACTCTCATCCGAAGACCTCTCCTCCCGCTTTTGTTAATATATTTGAACTTTAGTCGGACATTCAAACCTTCTTGCAGCTGAACCACCTCCGCTCCCTGTTTTGATCATATATGGTCTGGCAATACTACCTTTTCTTACCCGTTTGTGAGTAATTTTGGCTGGACATTCACACCTACTTGCAGCCGAACACAACCTCTCTCGCTTTTGATGATGTATGGACCGGCATTCTTACCTTTTCTAACACATTTTTCAGCAATTATGGTCAGAGATTCACACCTACTCACAGCCGAACAACTCCGCTCCCACATTTGATGGTGTATAGTCGGGCATTCTCACCCTTTCTCATCAGCTTTTTGCAAATTATGATCTGATATTCACACCTACTTGCAGTCGAACAGCTCTGCTCCCGCTTTTGATTATGTTTGGTTGGATATTCGAACATTTTCTTAACTGCTTTTTACAAACTTTGGTCGGACGTTCACACCGTCTTGCAGCCGAACACCTCCGCTTCCGCTTTTGATGGTATATAGTTGGGCATTCGAGCCTTTTCTTACCCGCCTATTACTTACTATGGTTGGACATTCAAACCTTCTTGTAGCCGAACACATCCGCTCCTGCTTTTGATGATGTATGATTTGGCATTCGCACCTTTTCTTACCAATTTTTCAGTAATTTTTGGTCGGACATTCAGACCTTCTTGCACCTGAACACCTCTGCTCCCGCTTTTGATGGTGTATAGTCGGGCTTTCGAGCCTTTTCTTCCCCGATTTTTACAAATTGTGGTTGGACATTCAGACCTTGCAGCCGAAAACCTCCGCTCCCTCTTTTGATCATACATTGTCGGGCATTCGCCCCTTGACTTACACGGTTTTTACAAACTTTAGTCAGACATTCACACCTTGCTGCTGAACCACCTCCATTCCCTGTTTTGATCATGTGTGGTCTGAAAATACTACCTTTTCTTCCCCCGTTTGTGAGTAATTATGGCTGGACATTCACACCTACTTGCAGCCGAAAAACCACCTCTCCCGCTTTTGATGATGTATTGTCCGGCATTCTAGTCTTTTCTATCACATTTTTCAGCAATTATGATCTGACATTCACACCTACTTGCAGTCGAACAGCTCTGCTCCCGCTTTTGATTATGTTCGGTTGGATATTCAAACCTTTTCTTAACTGCTTTTTACAAACTTTGGTCGGACGTTCACACCTTCTTGCAGCCGAACACCTCCGCTTCCGCTTTTGATGGTATATATTCGGGTATTTGAACCTTCTCTTACCCGCTTTTTACAAACCATGGTTGGACTTTCATACCTTCTTGTAGCTGAACAACTCCACTCCTGCTTTTGATGATTTATGGTTGGACATTCGCATCTTTTCCTACCGATTTTTCAGTAATTATGGGTGGATATTCACACCTTCTTGCAGCTGAACACCTCCTCTCCCGCTAATGATCATGTAAGGTTTGATATTCGAAAATTTTCTTTCATGTTTTAAAGCAATTATTAATGGACTTTCACACCTACTTGCAGCCGAACACCACCTCTCCCGCTTTTGATGATGTATGGACCGGCATTCTTACCTTTTCTAACACATTTTTCAGCAATTATGGTTGGAGAATCACACCTACTCACAGCCGAACATCTCCGCTACCGCATTTGATGGTGTATAGTCGGGATTTCTCACCCTTTCTCATCAGCTTTTTGCAAATTATTCTCTGACATTCACACCTACTTGCAGTCGAACAGCTCTGCTCCCGCTTTTGATTATGTTTGGTTAGATATTCGAACCTTTTCTTAACTGCTTTTTCACAAACTTTGGTCGGACGTTCACACCTTCTCTTAGCTGAACAACTCCGCTCCCTCTTTTGATTGTGTACAGTCGGGTATTTTAACCTTTTCTTACCCGCTTTTTACCAACTATGATCGGACATTCACACCGTCTTACAGCGGAACACCTCCGCTACCTCTTTTGATGGTGTATGTTCGGGCATTCGAACCTTTTCTTACCCGCTTTTTACAAACCAGGGTCGGACTTTCACACCTTTTAGTAGCCGAACAACTCCGCTCCCGCTATTGATTGTGTACAGTCGGGTATTTTAACCTTTTCTTACCCGCTTTTTACCAACTATGGTCGGACATTCACACCGTCTTACAGCGGAACACCTCCTCTCCCGCTTATGATCATGTACGGTTTGATATTCGAAAATTTACTTTCTTGTTTTAAAGCAATTATTGATGGACATTCAAACCTTCTTTTTGATGGTGTATAGTCGGGCTTTCGAGCCTTTTCTTCCCGGTTTTTACAAACCATGGTCGGACTTTCACACCTTCTTGTAGCCGAACAACTCCGCTCCTGCTATTGATTGTGTACAGTCGGGTATTTTAACCTTTTCTTACCCGCTTTTTACCAACTATGGTCGGACATTCACACCGTCTTACAGCGGAACACCTCTGCTCCCGCTTTTGATGGTGTATAGTCGGGCATTCGAACCTTTTCTTACCCGCTTTTTACAAACTATGGTGGGACATTCAAACCTTCTTGTATCCGAAAACCTCCGCTCTCTCTTTTGATCATACATTGTCGGACATTCGCACCTTTTCTTACCCGCTTTTTACAAACCATGGTCGGACTTTCACACCTTCTTGTAGCCGAACACATCCACTCCCGCTATTGATTGTGTACAGTCGGGTATTTTAACCTTTTCTTACCCGCTTTTTACCAACTATGGTCGGACATTCACACCTTCGTACAGCGGAACACCTCCGCTCCCTCTTTTGATGGTGTATGTTCGGGTATTCAAACCTTTTCTTACCCGCTTTTTCCAAACTATGGTCGGCTATTCACAGCTTCCTCTCCACCATACTTGTATGGTTGGATATTCACACCCACTTGCATCCGAAGACCTCTGCCCCAAATTTTTTTGATATTTAGTCGGACATTCGCACCTTACCCGCTTTTGGCAAACTATGGCCTTCTTGCAGCCCAACACCTCTGATCTCGCTTTTGATGATGTAAGGTTGGGCATTCAGACCTTGCTTCACCTGCTTTTCACCAAATATAGTCGGACATTCACACCCACTTGCATCCGAAGACCTCCGCCCCAAATTTTGTTGATATTTAGTCGGACATTCGCACCTTACCCGCTTTTGGCAAACTATGGCCTTCTTGCAGCCAAACACCTCTGATCTCGCTTTTGATGATGTAAGGTTGGGCATTCAGACCTTGCTTCACCTGCTTTTCACCAAATATAGTCGGACATTCACACCTTCTTGCAGCCGAACACTTCCGCTTTTAGTGTTCTATGAGGCATTCACATATTTTTTTTCACCGTATTTTATAGATTATGGTTGGAAATTCTCACCCACTCTCATCTGAAGACCTCTCCTCCCGCTTTTGTTAATATATAGTCGGGCATTCGAACCTTTTCTTACCCGCTTTTTACAAATTATGGTCGAACATTCACACCTACTTGCAGCTGAATACTTCCGCTCCACCTTTTAGGTATGTATGGTTGGCATTTGCACCTCTTTTTATACTGATTGCTGAAGATTAAGTTGTTCTTTCTCAAACTACAAATTTTTTTAATTGTTGAAACTTGATTTGAAGTGGATAAATAAGGAGGACAAACAGTTTTAAGTCAGGCTGATAGAAGGAATTAATTTTATAGCAAAATCTGTATTTCCTCATATGTCGAGAGATGCTTATTGCTGAAGAAGTTCTTTCTCATTCTACAAAGTACAACGTTGTTTATCGTTGAAACTTGATTAGACATGAATAAATATGAAGGACAAAGCAGTCTTAACTTGGTTTGAGTTAAGGAATTCGTTTTATAGGAGAATCCGAATTCGTGCATAACTCATAAAATAGAGCTTATTTTCGGATTCCTGAAGAATGATTCTGGTTCTTTCTCATAATACAAAGTTTGTTGTTTATTGTTGAAACTTCATCAGAAGTGAAGAAATAAATGAATGCCTATCAACAAATGTGGGATCTAAACTCTAGTGCTTCCTCTAAAATAATTTCCTTTCTCAATTTAGAAATGTGTGTGTGTAAGTCACAACACCCGTGACACCAAAACGGCTTTCTTTTCTCTACACTCTGCACTATGAGCACACACACCAAATCAGAAAGGCTTTTTTCTCTCTTTTCTACATTATGGACTGTGGGGACACAAAACCGCTCTCTCTCTTTTTTTTTTTATCGTGTGCCAGGGCGTTGTCTCATGTATTAGATTATGCTTAAGATACGAATGAGTTTATCAGTCACATCAGAATCCATACATACTGATCCTCCCGTAATAAAATGGTCGGATCTTATCAAACACACTTTGTTTCTTGTGACAATCAAGTCAGCGAAACAGCGTATACACGTCAAGACACTGAATCAAGTTTGCCACAAGAACTCATAAGTTTGGCAGTATTGCTCTGCCATCAGCAATGATACACCCATTTTATTTTCGTGAGACATGTACAAGCACCTGTTCATCTACTGTTCTATCACTATGAATTAGTGATCTATTATCAATAAGGATACTTCTACAACTACTATCAAAGTATGTCCGGACTTCTTATGTTGTCAGTTGCTATATATGAATAAGTGGGTAGCTACTGACAAGCATTAAGCATGTCACACAGCCCAAACATATAACATTTCAGGACACACCACACAGTTAACAACCACAGTGAAGCGTGTCAAAGCCCAAACATGTAACATTCAACAGGACACTTACACAACACATTCAAATCAAACAGTCAGACAACATACAAGAACATATACCCCAGCCGGCATTGCTCCCTGTCTATTTTCGTACAGCACACTATGTGTGCGCACACCTTTATTCACAAACTCTTCAACTTATACTCTTTTACCGAAGCTGCTACAGCTCGATTGGCCGAATACCCTTAGATCCTATTTCGGTGAATTTGACATCTGCCTTACATGTAACAGATTAGCGGTTTAGCAGTTTTAATTTAGTTTGAGTGAAGGAATTAATTTTATAGCAAAATCCGAAATCGTGAAGCACTCATGAAAGTAAGCTTATTCTCGGATTCCTGAAACTTTAGATTTGCTCTTTCTTTTACTGCAAAGTACAACGTTGTTTTTTTTGTTTAAATCTTTCTAGACATGGTAAATATGAACGACAAAGCAGTTTTAACATAGTTTGAGTGAAGGAATTCATTTTATAGATAAAATCCCAAGAGTCTGCTGAGAAAAGAGAGTGAATGCGAAGTAGACTTTAACACGGCTATGGGAGCGAGCCGAGTGTCGGCTAACCGGGAGAATTGCTTGAAAGAAACGCGACACCGAATGAGCGGTCAGAACAAAGCCTCAATACGGGATTCTCGTGGTGTTTTTGTTGCTGCCTTGTTGCTGCCTTGTCTTTTGCATAGAGTAAAAGCGTCTCAACCAAGCAAAGCTCACCATGGGGAAGGTGGCTATACCAACTAGCCTGATGCCCTGCTCCCGCAGTGACGGATAATCGTACTCTGGTTTCTCTTCATAACATACAAGTCTTTCGCCTTTTACTAAAGACTTCCGTGGAGAGCAGCACTAATGAGTTGTTTCTATTATTGGCAGGCTTTACCTTTGCGGGTGAAGCCCTTTCTGTCTGTGCAAAAGAAATCTTGCTACTTTGCAGAGTGACTTCTCTGAGTAGAGTCGCCTTACAAGACAAGGCAGCCATCGAATAGATTGTTTCTACTTGGTCAGCCGAGGAGCAGGGGGGGGGGGCAAGCGTCTCAACCAAGCAAAGCTCACCAAGTAGGAACAATCGGGCCCTTTTCGATGGCTGCAACACCTGAAAGAGATATTGATGCGAGACCCGATCAAATGCTTTTTCAAAGTCTAAATTTAAGATGACAAGCCGGGTGTTTCTGTCTCTAGCGTAATCAATGATGTCTCGAATCAGTACGAGGCTGTCGGTGAGTTGTCTCCCTGAGATGGCACAAGCTTGGTCTGGGTGAATTACCTCCTCTAAAACAGAGGACATCCGTGTCGCTAAAACCTTGCTAAAAAGTTTACAGTCAAAGTTTAAAAGTGTGATGGGCCTCCAATTCTTTAGGTCAGTCTTATCATTTTTTTTATAAAGTAGAGTCACTATTCCCACTCTAAAACTGTCAGGCAGTCGGTCGAGTTTTTCAAAATCTTTAAAAACATCTAAAATGTCTGATGATAAAAGGTCCCAATAGGTCAGATAGAATTCTGCAGGAAGCCCGTCTAAACCCGGAGCTCGACTTCTCTTAAAACCTGTTAGGCATTTTTTTAACTCTAAAGCAGTAAAATTCTGTGTCAAGTGTGCATTCTCTTTTACGGTTTTGTCAACGAATTTTAAGATTTCTGCCGATGTTTCCAAGTGCACTGGTTTCTCTTTGTACATGTTACTATAAAAGGTATGTACAGTTTCAATCATCTCTTGTGTGGATTTTGTTAAAAACCCATCTTCTCTTTTTAGATTTTGAATACACTCCTTTTTATTTATAACTTTCTTTCTTTTTCACCTTCCTCAATTTCCTGCTCCCTGCTTCTTACAAAAATTCCTTTACTCTTTATTTCTGCTAAAACTGACATTTCCTTTTTGACATCTTTGATTTCTTCTTTAAAGTCTATGCCACACTGATTTAGTTTAAAGTAGCGCTGTAAGCGTTTATGTAGTCCCATCATACATCTATTCTCTTTCCTTTTTTTACGTTTACCTTGCTGTTTAAAAAAAGTCTGGGTCGTTTCCTTCACCATTTCCCACCATTGTGCATGTGTTTCGTAGAGGTCTTGAAGGGTCTGCCACTCTTTATAACATTCCCTGTACTGACTGACTATGATTTCATCCTCCAACAGGGAACAGTTGAGTTTCCACAGACCACTTCCTACCGTCACACCAGAAGGGGGTGAAAGGGTGCAGGAGAGCATAAGGTGGTCTGAAAAGAAAACAGGGGTTAATCTAACATCAGTGGGTGGGCAATCTCTAGTAAAGAAATAATCAATGCGAGAGGCTCTGGTGCCATCATGACTAAACCAGGTGAAGCCCTCCTCTCTGGGATGCATGGTTTTAAAACAGTCAGTAAGCTTAAAATCCCTGCATATGCCCTGAAGTAAAATCGAAGTCTTATCCACTTTAAAATCTACCCCTGCTCTTTTTCTATCTTTCCTGCTCAAGATACAGTTAAAATCCCCTCCTACAACTAAAGGTACTTGCCCTAGCATGTAAAGCTGTATATCTTCTAAAAGGTCATACCTTTCATTTTTTCCATTGAAACCATAAATATTTAAGAGGTTAAAGTCTTGCCCCATAAAATTCAAGTGTGCTAAAAGTGCCCGTCCGTCTCTCACCACTGTGCTACCTTTCACCAGAACATGCGGATTTTTAATTAGAATGGCCACACCATCATTTTTATTTTGATTTGAGCCACTCCATATCGATAAATGGGGCCACATTTCCTCCCATTGTCTATGGTTTTTTAAAAAAGGTAGTCCACATTCTTGTATTAAAAACACATCTGATTTTATGGAGTCTAAGATGGATAAAATACTCTGGGCTCTTGTCTTTGATTTCACACTTCTCACATTTAGTGTTGAGAAGGTGAGAACCATTAAAAGCATAAAGGAAAGTAGGTATGTCATTTTCGTTTTTCTAAGTTATCAAAACAAATTACACACAGGTTATTTCTTGGGAAACTAGCTCTTCCTTCATTTCTTTAGGTGAAAAGTGAGTAGGTTGATCTATATTTCCTTTTCGGACTCTCGGTGTTGGCCTCTGACGCAATGTTGCATTTAACTTTGAGTCCCTGGGGGTCGAGTGCAGAGCTGAAGTTAAAAAGGAGACCTCATTTGGTGAGTCGGAGGGGAAGACTCTAGGTTCTTCCACTGAAGAACTGTCTGAAAGGGACCTAACCCTTCCCCTCTTCTCTGATACCACTGGGGAATCAGAGGCTCAGATGCCGTCCTCTTCGGCTGTTGACCTTCGGGGAGGTGAGTATCTTCACTAGACTCACCTGTCTGCTCTTCCTCCTCATTTAGCGTAGCTCCACCCTCTGCCTGTGAATTCTCACAGACTTCAACACTGAGTGGTGAGGCCTCTACAGGCCCCTCCCCTTTTTGCTCCTCACTTCCAATCCAAGCTTTTGGCGGGAAGTTTGAATTTATTGGGTCAACCTCTTCACTTTGTTCACCAACTGCCACCTTTGGTCCTTCTCTTTGTTGGCTTGACTGTGGCTTTACCGTCTTTAATTTGTTGGCAAAAGATTTAGGGCAATCTCTGAAGAGGTGATTTAATTCTCCACAGAGATTACATCTCCTGCCATTTGGACACTCTCCAAAAGTTTGCCCAATTTCTCTGCTCTTCCCACATAACACCTTGGTACAAGCCTCAACCAGGTGCCCATGCTCACCACACTTGCGGCAGAACTTGGGCTGCCCCTGGTAGTGGATGTAATCTCGGTTTTCAAGGTGGCCAGAGTGTCGCCCACCCGCTGCACTGAGCACTCTTCAGCCCTTTTAAATGGTATAACTTTGCACTCCCGCACGCTCCAGCAAGCACCATTCAAGCAACAACTTTGCACTCCAGCTTCGAACATCGGCACAGTCGCAACAAGTAAGGCGACTCTACTCAGAGAAGTCACTCTGCACAGTAAGAAGATTTCTTTTGCACAGACAGAAAGGGCTTCACCCGCAAACGTAAAGCCTGCCAAAAATAGAAACAACTCATTAGTGCTGCTCAACATTGTACTTTGCAGTAAAAGAAAGAGCAAATCTAAAGATTCAGGAATCCGAGAATAAGCTTAGTTCTTCACGATTTCGGATTTTGCTATAAAATTAATTCCTTCACTCAAACTAAATTAAAACTGCTAAACCGCTAATCTGTTACATACAAGGCAGATGTCAAATTAACCGAAATAGGATCTAAGGGTATTTGGCCAATCGAGCTGTAGCAGCTTCGGTAAAAGAGTATAAGTTGAAGAGTTTGTGAATAAAGGTGTGCGCACACATAGTGTGCTGTACGAAAATAGGCAGGGAGCAATGCCGGCTGGGGTATATGTTCTTGTATGTTGTCTGACTGTTTGATTTGAATGTGTTGTGTAAGTGTCCTGTTGAATGTTACATGTTTGGGCTTTGACACGCTTCACTGTGGTTGTTAACTGTGTGGTGTGTCCTGAAATGTTATATGTTTGGGCTGTGTGACATGCTTAATGCTTGTCAGTAGCTACCCACTTATTCATATATAGCAACTGACAACATAAGAAGTCCGGACATACTTTGATAGTAGTTGTAGAAGTATCCTTATTGATAATAGATTACTAATTCATAGTGATAGAACAGTAGATGAACAGGTGCTTGCACATGTCTCACGAAAATAAAATGGGTGTATCATTGCTGATGGCAGAGCAATACTGCCAAACTTATGAGTTCTTGTGGCAAACTTGATTCAGTGTCTTGACGTGTATACGCTGTTTCGCTGACTTGATTGTCACAAGAAACAAAGTGTGTTTGATAAGATCCGACCATTTTATTACGGGAGGATCAGTATGTATGGATTCTGATGTGACTGATAAACCCATTCGTATCTTAAGCATAATCTAATACATGAGACAACGCCCTGGCACACGATAAAAAAAAAAAAGAGAGAGAGCGGTTTTGTGTCCCCACAGTCCATAATGTAGAAAAGAGAGAAAAAAGCCTTTCTGATTTGGTGTGTGTGCTCATAGTGCAGAGTGTAGAGAAAAGAAAGCCGTTTTGGTGTCACGGGTGTTGTGACTTACACACACACATTTCTAAATTGAGAAAGGAAATTATTTTAGAGGAAGCACTAGAGTTTAGATCCCACATTTGTTGATAGGCATTCATTTATTTCTTCACTTCTGATGAAGTTTCAACAATAAACAACAAACTTTGTATTATGAGAAAGAACCAGAATCATTCTTCAGGAATCCGAAAATAAGCTCTATTTTATGAGTTATGCACGAATTCGGATTCTCCTATAAAACGAATTCCTTAACTCAAACCAAGTTAAGACTGCTTTGTCCTTCATATTTATTCATGTCTAATCAAGTTTCAACGATAAACAACGTTGTACTTTGTAGAATGAGAAAGAACTTCTTCAGCAATAAGCATCTCTCGACATATGACGAAGTACAGATTTTGCTATAAAATTAATTCCTTCTATCAGCCTGACTTAAAACTGTTTGTCCTCCTTATTTATCCACTTCAAATCAAGTTTCAACAAATAAAAAAATGTTGTAGTTTGAGAAAGTACAACTTAATCTTCAGCAATCAGTATAAAAAGAGGTGCAAATGCCAACCATACATACCTAAAAGGTGGAGCGGAAGTATTCAGCTGCAAGTAGGTGTGAATGTTCGACTATAATTTGTAAAAAGCGGGTAAGAAAAGGTTCGAATGCCCGACTATATATTAACAAAAGCGGGAGGAGAGGTCTTCAGATGAGAGTGGGTGAGAATTTCCAACCATAATCTATAAAATACGGTGAAAAAAAATATGTGAATGCCTCATAGAACACTAAAAGCGGAAGTGTTCGGCTGCAAGAAGGTGTGAATGTCCGACTATATTTGGTGAAAAGCAGGTGAAGCAAGGTCTGAATGCCCAACCTTACATCATCAAAAGCGAGATCAGAGGTGTTTGGCTGCAAGAAGGCCATAGTTTTCCAAAAGCGGGTAAGGTGCGAATGTCCGACTAAATATCAACAAAATTTGGGGCGGAGGTCTTCGGATGCAAGTGGGTGTGAATATTCCACCATACAAGTATGGTGGAGAGGAAGCTGTGAATAGCCGACCATAGTTTGGAAAAAGCGGGTAAGAAAAGGTTTGAATGCCCGAACATACACCATCAAAAGAGGGAGCGGAGGTGTTCCGCTGTACGAAGGTGTGAATGTCCGACCATAGTTGGTAAAAAGCGGGTAAGAAAAGGTTAAAATACCCGACTGTACACAATCAATAGCGGGAGTGGATGTGTTCGGCTACAAGAAGATGTGAAAGTCCGACCATGGTTTGGTAAAAAGCGGGTAAGAAAAGGTGCGAATGTCCGACAATGTATGATCAAAAGAGAGAGCGGAGGTTTTCGGATACAAGAAGGTTTGAATGTCCCACCATAGTTTGTAAAAAGCGGGTAAGAAAAGCTTCGAATGCCCGACTATACACCATCAAAAGCGGGAGCAGAGGTGTTCCGCTGTAAGACGGTGTGAATGTCCGACCATAGTTGGTAAAAAGCGGGTAAGAAAAGGTTAAAATACCCGACTGTACACAATCAATAGCGGGAGCGGAGTTGTTCGGCTACAAGAAGGTGTGAAAGTCCGACCATGGTTTGTAAAAACCGGGAAGAAAAGGCTCGAAAGCCCGACTATACACCATCAAAAAGAAGGTTTGAATGTCCATCAATAATTGCTTTAAAACAAGAAAGTAAATTTTCGAATATCAAACCGCACATGATCATAAGCGGGAGAGAAGGTGTTCGGCTGCAAGAAGGTGTGAATGTCCACCCATAATTCATGAAAAATGGGTAAAAAAAAGGTGCGAATGCCTAACAATACATTATCAAAAGCAGGTGTGAATGTCAGATCATAATTTGTAAAAAGCTGATGAGAAAGGGTGAGAATGCCCGACTATACACCATCAAATGCGGGAGCGGAGGTGTTCGGCTCTGAGTAGGTGTGAATGTCCGACCATAATTGCTGAAGAATGTGTTAGAAAAGGTAAGAATGCTGGACCATACATCATCAAAAGCGGGAGAGGTGGTGTTCGGCTGCAAAAAGGTGTGACTGTTCGACTAAAGTTTGTAAAAAGTGGGTAAGACAAGGTGCGAATGCCTGACAATGTATGATCAAAAGCGGGAGCGGAGGTGTTCAGCTGCAAGAAGGTCTACATGTCCATCAATAATTGCTAGAAAACATGAAAGAAACTTTTCGAAAATCAAACCGCACATGATCATAAGTGGGATAGGAGGTGTTCAGCTGCAAGGTGTGAATGTCCACCCATAATTCCTGAAAAATGGGCAAAAAAAAGGTGTGAATGCCCAACCATACATCATCAAAAGCAGGAGTGGAAGTGTTCGGCTACAAGAAGGTGTGAACGTCCAACCAAAATATGTAAAAAGAAGTTAAGAAAAGGTTCGAATATCCAACCAAACATAATCAAAAGCGGGAGCAGAGCTGTTCGACTGCAAGTAGGTGTGAATGTCAGATCATAATTTGCAAAAAGCTGATGAGAAAGGGTGAGAATGCCCGACTATACACCATCAAATGTGGGAGCGGAGTTGTTCGGCTGTGAGTAGGTGTGAATCTCCGACCATAATTGCTGAAAAATGTGTTAGAAAAGGTAAGAATGCCGGTCCATACATCATCAAAAGCGAGAGAGGTTGTGTTCGGCTGCAAGTAGGTGTGAATGTCAGGCCATAATTACTCACAAACGGGTAAGAAAAGGTAGTATTGCCAGACCATATATGATCAAAACAGGGAGCGGAGGTGGTTCAGCTGCAAGAAGGTTTGAATGTCCGACTAAAGTTCAAATATATTAACAAAAGCGGGAGGAGAGGTCTTCGGATGAGAGTGGTTGAAAATTTCCGACCATAATGTATTAAATGCGGTGAAAAAAAGGTGTGATAGAACACTAAAAGGTGGAGCGGAAGTGTTCGGCTGCAAGAAGGTGTGAATGTCCGACTATATTTGGTGAAAAGCAGGTGAAGCAAGGTCTGAATGCCCAACCTTACATCATCAAAAGCGAGATCAGAGGTGTTTGGCTGCAAGAAGGCCATAGTTTGCCAAAAGCGGGTAAGGTGCGAATGTCCGACTAAATATCAACAAAATTTGGGGCGGAGGTCTTCAGATGCAAGTGGGTGTGAATATCCCACCATACAGGTATGGTGGAGAGGAAGCTGTGAATAGCCGACCATAGTTTGGAAAAAGCGGGTAAGAAAAGGTTTGAATGCCCGAACATACACCATCAAAAGAGGGAGCGGAGGTGTTCCGCTGTACGAAGGTGTGAATGTCCGACCATACTTGGTAAAAAGCGGGTAAGAAAAGGTTAAAATACCCGACTGTACACAATCAATAGCGGGAGTGGATGTGTTCGGCTACAAGAAGATGTGAAAGTCCGACCATGGTTTGTAAAAAGCGGGTAAGAAAAGGTGCGAATGTCCGACAATGTATGATCAAAAGAGAGAGCGGAGGTTTTCGGATACAAGAAGGTTTGAATGTCCCACCATAGTTTGTAAAAAGCGGGTAAGAAAAGGTTCGAATGCCCGACTATACACCATCAAAAGCGGGAGCAGAGGTGTTCCGCTGTAAGACGGTGTGAATGTCCGACCATAGTTGGTAAAAAGCGGGTAAGAAAAGGTTAAAATACCCGACTGTACACAATCAATAGCGGGAGCGGAGTTGTTCGGCTACAAGAAGGTGTGAAAGTCCGACCATGGTTTGTAAAAACCGGGAAGAAAAGGCTCGAAAGCCCGACTATACACCATCAAAAAGAAGGTTTGAATGTCCATCAATAATTGCTTTAAAACAAGAAAGTAAATTTTCGAATATCAAACCGCACATGATCATAAGCGGGAGAGGAGGTGTTCGGCTGCAGGAAGGTGTGAATGTCCACCCATAATTCATGAAAAATGGGTAAAAAAAAGGTGCGAATGCCTAACAATACATTATCAAAAGCAGGTGTGAATGTCAGATCATAATTTGTAAAAAGCTGATGAGAAAGGGTGAGAATGCCCGACTATACACCATCAAATGCGGGAGCGGAGGTGTTCGGCTCTGAGTAGGTGTGAATGTCCGACCATAATTGCTGAAGAATGTGTTAGGAGAGACCATTTGAGCAGCACAGCCATTTCGCAGCACAGGGACAGCAGTCCAAGTTACAGGATCTCCCACGTGGTATCACCTGTCACATTGTGTCAAGGCATCAAAAGAAGAAAAAATCACCAAACTCAAGGACAAAAAGACAAAGACTCCGGTGAACGAAGACAGAGGACTGACAAACCAGAAATACAAAAGGATTCTCGATATCAAGATCCAGAAGAAGAGGCTAACAATGCCACGAACACTTACGATGCTGGAAATGATGCCAGCAATGAACAGAGAAGAAGATTCAGTGTCATCAATCTGCATTACGTGCCTCTAATGAGGGGGTGAATATAGAATCCTCAATGATTACAACGTCTCTGGGAACTGTGACAACAACAAGGTTTAAACCATTTTGATATATATTGTAACCTATTGTCTAAGGAATAGTGCTGAAAATGAGGTAAATCTAATCCACCACTGTCCTTGGTCTTCTGTAGGGTTTTTAAACTAATACGTGGTGGTTTGTTTTTCCACAGAAATTTGGAGATGCATGAATCTAGTGACTTAAACCAAGTAGCAGATGGTTTTATGGGGATCATTGAGAACAAATAGTTAACTTTTGGTAGTATCATCATTTTAATGGATGTAACTCTCCCCATAAGTGATATAGGTAAGGACTTCCAACGAGAGATCGTCCTCTACTGTCTTTAATAATTGCACATAATTTAGCTTTGTTAGCTCTGAGAGCCTGGAGGAAATGTTTATGCCTAAATATCTAATATTTCCTGACTGTAAAGTGATCGCAGGTATATTATGGACCCTACAGTTAATGGGCAGAACTGTGGTCTTAGACCAGTTGATAGAGTAGTCAGAAAGTGCTGAGAATTTATTTATGAGTGTGATCGTGTGACTGAGAGACGTCTGTGAGTTCTGAAGGAAAAGTAATACATCATCAGCATAAAGACTTATTTTATGCTCAATATTTTGGGATTAATTACTCACAAACGGGTAAGAAAAGGTAGTATTGCCAGACCATACATGATCAAAACAGGGAGCGGAGGTGGTTCAGCTGCAAGAAGGTGTGAATGTCTGACTATAGTTTGTAAAAAGCGGGTAAGATAAGGTCCGAATGCCCGACAATGTATGATCAAAAGAGGGAGCGGAGGTTTTCGACTGCAAGAAGGTCTGAATGTCCACCCAAAATTCCTGAAAAATGGGTAAAAAAAGGGTGCGAATGCCAAACCATACATCATCAAAAGCAGGAGTGGATGTGTTCGGCTACAAGAAGATTTGAATGTCCATCAATAATTGCTTTAAAACATGAAAGAAAATTTTCGAATATCAAACCGCACATGATCATAAGCGGGAGAGGAGTTGTTCAGCTGCCAGAAGGTGTGAATGTCCACCCATAATTACTGAAAAATGGGTAAGAAAAGGTGAAAATGCCAAACCATACATCATCAAAAGCAGGAGTGGATGTGTTCGGCTACAAGAAGGTTTGAATGTCCGACCATAGTTTGTAAAAAGCGGGTAGGAAATGGTTCGAATGCCCGACTTTACACAATCAATAGCGGGAGCGGAGTTGTTTGGCTACAAGAAGGTGTGAAAGTCCGACCACGGATTGTAAAAAGCGGGTAAGAAAAGGTTCGAATGCCCGAATATATACCATCAAAAGTGGAAGTGGATGTGTTCGGCTGCAAGAAGTTGTGAACGTCCGACCAAAGTTTGTAAAAAGCAGTTAAGAAAAGGTTCGAATATCCAACCAAACATAATCAAAAGCGGGAAAAGAGCTGTTCGACTGCAAGTAGGTGTGAATGTCAGATCATAATTTGCAAAAAGCTGATGAGAAAGGGTGAGAATGCCCGGCTATACACCATCAAATGCGGCAGCGGAAGTGTTTGGCTGTGAGTAGGTGTGAATGTCCGACCATAATTGCTGAAAAATGTGTTAGAAGAGACTAGAATGCCGGACAATACATCATCAAATGCGGGAGCGGAGTTGTTCGGCTGTGAGTAGGTGTGAATCTCCGAGCATAGTTTGTAAAAAGGGGGTAAGAATAGGTTCGAATGCCCGAACATACACTATCAAAACAGGGAGCTTAGGTGGCTCAGCTGCAAGGTGTGAATGTCTGACTATAGTTTGTAAATAAGGTGCGAATGCCCAACAATGTATAATCAAAAGAGGGAGCGGAGGTTTTCGGCTACAAGAAGGTTTGAATGTCCGACCATAGTTTGTAAAAAGCGGGTAAGAAAAGGTTCAAGCGCCTGACTATACACCATCAAAAGCGGGAGCAGAGGTGTTCCGCTGTAAGACGGTGTGAATGTCCGCCCATATTTGGTAAAAAGCGGGTAAGAAAAGGTTAAAATACCCGACTGTACACAATCAATAGCGGGAGAGGAGGTGTTCAGCTGCAAGAAGGTGTGAATGTCCACCCATAATTACTGAAAAATGGGTAAGAAAAGGTGCGAATGCCCAACCATACATTATCAAAAGCAGGTGTGAATGTCAGATCATAATTTGCAAAAAGCTGATGAGAAAGGGTGAGAATGCCCGACTATACACCATCAAATGCGGGAGCGGAGTTGTTCGGCTGTGAGTAAGTGTGAATCTCCCACCATAATTGCTGAAAAATGTGTTAGAAAAGGTAAGAATGCCGGTCCATACATCATCAAAAGCGGGAGAGGTGGTGTTCGGCTGCAAGTAGGTGTGAATGTCCAGCCATAATTACTAACAAACGGGTAAGAAAAGGTAGTATTGCCAGACCATACATGATCAAAACAGGGAGCGGAGGTGGTTCAGCTGCAAGAAGGTGTGAATGTCCGACTAAAGTTCAAATATATTAACAAAAGCGGGAGGAGAGGTCTTCGGATGAGAGTGGTTGAGAATTTCCAACCATAATCTATAAAATGCGGTGAAAAAAAAGGTGTGATAGAACACTAAAAGGTGGAGCGGAAGTGTTCGGCTGCAAGAAGGTGTGAATGTCCGACTATATTTGGTGAAAAGCAGGTGAAGCAAGGTCTGAATGCCCAACCTTACATCATCAAAAGCGAGATCAGAGGTGTTTGGCTGCATGAAGGCCATAGTTTGCCAAAAGCGGGTAAGCTGCGAATGACCGACTAAATATCAACAAAAGGTCTTCGGATGCAAGTGGGTGTGAATATCCCACCATACAAGTATGGTGGAGAGGAAGCTGTGAACAGCCGACCATAGTTGGCAAAAAGCGGGTGAGAAAAGGTGCTAATGTCCAACCATACATGATCAAAACAGGGAGCGGAGGTGTTTGGCTGTGACAAGGTGTGAATGTCCACCCAAAATTAATGAAAAGCGGGCAACAAGTAGCTTTGAATGCCCAACCATACATCATCAAAAGCAGGAGTGGATGTGTTCGGCTACAAGGTTTGAATGTCCGAGCATAGTTTGTAAAAAGCGGGTAAGAAAAGGTGCGAATGCCCAAACATACACCATCAAAAGAGGGAGCGGAGGTGTTCCGCTGTAAGAAGGTGTGAATGTCCGACCATAGTTGGTAAAAAACGGGTAAGAAAAGGTTAAAATACCCGACTGTACACAATCAATAGCGGGAGCGGATGTGTTTGGCTACAAGAATGTGTGACAGTCTGACCATGGTTTGTAAAAAACGGGTAAGAAAAGGTGCGAATGCCCGACAATGTATGATCAAAAGAGGGAGCGGAGGTTTTCGGCTACAAGAAGGTTTGAATGTCCGACCATAGTTTGTAAAAAGCGGGTAAGAAAAGGTTCAAGCGCCTGACTATACACCATCAAAAGCGGGAGCGGAGGTGTTCCGCTGTAAGACGGTGTGAATGTCCGACCATAGTTGGTAAAAAGCGGGTAAGAAAAGGTTAAAATACCCGACTGTACACAATCAATAGCGGGAGAGGAGGTGTTCAGCTGCAAGAAGGTGTGAATGTCCACCCATAATTACTGAAAAATGGGTAAGAAAAGGTGCGAATGCCCAACCATACATTATCAAAACCAGGTGTGAATGTCAGATCATAATTTGCAAAAAGCTGATGAGAAAGGGTGAGAATGCCCGACTATACACCATCAAATGCGGGAGCGGAGTTGTTCGGCTGTGAGTAAGTGTGAATCTCCCACCATAATTGCTGAAAAATGTGTTAGAAAAGGTAAGAATGCCGGTCCATACATCATCAAAAGCGGGAGAGGTGGTGTTCGGCTGCAAGTAGGTGTGAATGTCCAGCCATAATTACTAACAAACGGGTAAGAAAAGGTAGTATTGCCAGACCATACATGATCAAAACAGGGAGCGGAGGTGGTTCAGCTGCAAGAAGGTGTGAATGTCCGACTAAAGTTCAAATATATTAACAAAAGCGGGAGGAGAGGTCTTCGGATGAGAGTGGTTGAGAATTTCCAACCATAATCTATAAAATGCGGTGAAAAAAAAGGTGTGATAGAACACTAAAAGGTGGAGCGGAAGTGTTCGGCTGCAAGAAGGTGTGAATGTCCGACTATATTTGGTGAAAAGCAGGTGAAGCAAGGTCTGAATGCCCAACCTTACATCATCAAAAGCGAGATCAGAGGTGTTTGGCTGCATGAAGGCCATAGTTTGCCAAAAGCGGGTAAGCTGCGAATGACCGACTAAATATCAACAAAAGGTCTTCGGATGCAAGTGGGTGTGAATATCCCACCATACAAGTATGGTGGAGAGGAAGCTGTGAACAGCCGACCATAGTTGGCAAAAAGCGGGTGAGAAAAGGTGCTAATGTCCAACCATACATGATCAAAACAGGGAGCGGAGGTGTTTGGCTGTGACAAGGTGTGAATGTCCACCCAAAATTAATGAAAAGCGGGCAACAAGTAGCTTTGAATGCCCAACCATACATCATCAAAAGCAGGAGTGGATGTGTTCGGCTACAAGGTTTGAATGTCCGAGCATAGTTTGTAAAAAGCGGGTAAGAAAAGGTGCGAATGCCCAAACATACACCATCAAAAGAGGGAGCGGAGGTGTTCCGCTGTAAGAAGGTGTGAATGTCCGACCATAGTTGGTAAAAAACGGGTAAGAAAAGGTTAAAATACCCGACTGTACACAATCAATAGCGGGAGCGGATGTGTTTGGCTACAAGAATGTGTGACAGTCCGACCATGGTTTGTAAAAAACGGGTAAGAAAAGGTGCGAATGCCCGACAATGTATGATCAAAAGAGGGAGCGGAGGTTTTCGGCTACAAGAAGGTTTGAATGTCCGACCATAGTTTGTAAAAAGCGGGTAAGAAAATGTTCAAATGCCTGACTATACACCATCAAAAGCGGGAGCGGAGGTGTTCCGCTGTAAGACGGTGTGAATGTCCGACCATAGTTGGTAAAAAGCGGGTAAGAAAAGGTTAAAATACCTGACTGTACACAATCAATAGCGGGAGCGGAGTTGTTCGGCTACAAGAAGGTGTGAAAGTTCAACCATGGTTTGTAAAAAGCTGCTAAGAAAAGGTTCGAATGCCCGAATATATACCATCAAAAGCGGAAGCGGAGGTGTTCGGCTGCAAGAAGGTGTGAACATCCGACCAAAGTTTGCAAAAAGCAGTTAAGAAAAGGTTCGAATGCCCGAATATATACCATCAAAAGCGGGAGCAGAGCTGTTCGACTGCAAGTAGGTGTGAATGTCCAGCCATAATTACTCACAAACGGGTAAGAAAATGTAGTATTGCCAGACCATACATGATCAAATCAGGGAGCTGAGGTGGTTCAGCTGCAAGGTGTGAATGTCTGACTATAGTTTGTAAAAAGCGGGTAAGACAAGGTGCGAATGCCCGACAATGTATGATCAAAAGAGGGAGTGGAGGTCTTCGGCTGCAAGGTCTGAATGTCCAACCATAATTTCTAAAAACCGGGTAAGAAAAGGCTCGAAAGCCCGACTATACACAATCAAAAGCGGGAGCGGGAGGTTTTCAGCTGCAAATCCTTCACTCAAACCAAGTGAAAACTGCTTTGTCCTTCATATTTATCAATGTCTAGATCGACTTCAACAAAGAACAACATTGTACTTTGCAGTAAAGAAAGAGCAAATCAAAAGTTTTAGGAATCCGAGAATAAGCTTATTTTCATGAGTTCTGCACGATTATTGATTTTACTATAAATGAATGCCTTCACTCAAACTATGTTAAAACTGCTTTGTCCTTCATATTTATCAATGTCTAGATTGACTTCAACAAAGAACAACACTGGATTTTGCAGTAGAAGAAAGAGCAACACTGAAGGATCAGTAATCCGAGAATAAGCTTATTTTCATACGTTCTGCATGATTTGGGATTTTATGTATAAAATGAATTCCTTCACTCAAACCAAGTTAAAACTGCTTTGTCCTTCATATTTATCAATGTCTAGATCGACTTCAACAAAGAACAACATTGTATTTTGCAGTAGAAGAAAAAGCAACACTGAAGGATCAGGAATCCGAGAATAAGCTTCTTTTCATACGTTTTGAATGATTTGGGATTTTATGTATAAAATGAATTCCTTCACTCAAACCAAGTGAAAACTGCTTTGTCCTTCATATTTATCAATGTCTAGATTTACTTCAACAAAGAACAACATTGTATTTTGCAGTAGTAGAAAGAGCAACACTGAAGGATCAGGAATCCGAGAATAAGCTTATTTTCATACGTTCTGCATGATTTGGGATTTTATGTATAAAATGAATTCCTTTACTCAAACTATGTTAAAACTGCTTTGTCCTTCATATTTATCAATGTGTAGATTGACTTCAACAAAGAACAACATTGTATTTTGCAGTAGAAGAAATAGCAACACTGAAGGATCAGGAATCCGAAAACAAGCTTATTTTCATACGTTCTGCTTGATTTGGGATTTTGCTATAAAATTAATTCCTTCACTCAAACAAAGTGGAAACTGCTCTGTCCTTCATATTTATCAATGTCTATATAAATTTCAACAAAGAACAAGGCTGTATTTTTCATTATAGGAAAGAGCAACACTGGAGGATCAGGAATCCGAGAAAAAGCTTACTTTCATGAGTCCTGCACGATTTCGGATTTTCCTATAAAATGAATTGCTTTGCTCAAACCAAGTTAAAATTGCTTTGTCCTTCATAGTTATCCATGTCTAAAATGTATCAAGCATAAAGTTCCTCATATTACCCTGAATGAGAAAGAAGCATCTCTTTGGTTGAGCAATACGTTCCTTTTGCGGAGTTATGCATGATTTCGGATTTTGCTATAAAATTCATTCCTTCACACCTTTTTTTTTCACCACATCTTATAGATTATGGTTGGAAATTCTCAACCACTCTAATCCGAAGACCTCTCCTCCCGCTTTTGTTAATATATTTGAACTTTAGTTGGACATTAACCCCTTTTTGCAGCTAAACCACCTCCGCTCCCTGTTTTGATCATGTATGGTCAAGCAATACTACATTTTCTTACCCGTTTGTGAGTAATTATGGCTGGATATTCACACCTACTTGCAGCTGAACACAATCTCTCTCGCTTTTAATTATGTTTGGATATTCGAACCTTTTCTTTACTGCTTTTTGCCAACTTTGGTCGGACATTCACACCGTCTTACAGCGGAACATCTCCGCTCCTGCTTTTGATGGTGTATAGTCAGGCATTTGAACCTTTTCTTACCCGCTTTTTACAAACTATGGTCGGACATTCAAACCTTCTTGTAGCCGAAAACCTCTGCTCCCTCTTTTGATTATACATTGTCGGGCATTCGCACCTTATCTTACCTGCTTTGTACAAACTATGGTCGGACATTCAAACCTTCTTGTAGCCGAACACATCCACTCCTTCTTTTGATGATGTATGCTTGGGCATTCAAACCTAATTTTTTGCCCGCTTTTCATTAATTTTGGGTGGACATTCACACCTTGTCACAGCCAAACACCTCCGCTCCCTGTTTTGATCATGTATGGTTGGACATTCGCACCTTTTCTCACCCGCTTTTTGCAAACTATGGTTGGCTGTTCACAGCTTCCTCTCCACCATACTTGTATGGTGGGATGTTCACACACAGTTGCATCCGAAGACCTCCGCCCCCACTTTTGTTGATATTTAGTTGGTCATTCGCAGCTTACCCGCTTTTGGCAAACTATGGCCTTCTTGCAGCCAAACACCTCTGATCTCGCTTTTGATGATGTAAGGTTGGGCATTCAGACCTTGCTTCACCTGCTTTTCACCAAATATAGTCGGACATTCACGCCTTCTTGCAGCCGAACACTTCCGCTCCACCTTTTAGTGTTCTATCACACCTTTTTTTTCACCGCATTTTATAGATTATGGTTGGAAATTCTCAACCACTCTCATCCGAAGACCTCTCCTCCCGCTTTTGTTAATATATTTGAACTTTAGTCGGACATTCACACCTTCTTGCAGCTGAACCACCTCCGCTCCCTGTTTTGATCATGTATGGTCTGGCAATACTACCTTTTCTTACCCGTTTGTGAGTAATTATGGCTGGACATTCACACTTACTTGCAGCCGAACACCACCTCTCTCGCTTTTGATGATGTATGGACCGGCATTCTTACCTTTTCTAACACATTTTTCAGCAATTATGGTCGGACATTCACACCTACTCAGAGCCGAACACCTCCGCTCCCGCATTTGATGGTGTATAGTCGGGCATTCTCACCCTTTCTCATCAGCTTTTTGCAAATTATGATCTGACATTCACACCTGCTTTTGATAATGTATGGTTGGGCATTCGCACCTTTTTTTACCCATTTTTCAGGAATTATGGGTGGACATTCACACCTTCTTGCAGCTGAACAACTCCTCTCATTCTTATGATCATGTGCGGATGATATTCGAAAATTTTCTTTCATGTTTTAAAGCAATTACTGATGGACATTCAGACCTTCTTGCAGCTGAACCACTCTGCTCCCGCTTTTGATGGTGTATAGTCGGGCTTTCGAGCCTTTCCTTCCCGGTTTTTACAAATTATGGTTGGACATTCAGACCTTCTTGCAGCCGAACACCTCCGCTCCCTCTTTTGATCATACATTGTCTGGCATTCGAACCTTTTCTTACCAGCTTTTTACAAACCATGGTTGGACTTTCACACCTTCTTGTAGCCGAACAACTCCGCTCCCGCTATTGATTGTGTACAGTCGGGTATTTTAACCTTTTCTTACCTGCTTTTTACCAACTATGGTCGGACATTCACACCGTCTTACAGCGGAACACCTCCGCTCCGCGCTTTTGATGGTGTATAGTCAGGCATTTGAACCTTTTCTTACCCGCTTTTTACAAACTATGGTCGGACATTCAAACCTTCTTGTAGCCGAAAACCTCTGCTCTCTCTTTTGATTATACAATGTTGGGCATTCGCACCTTATCTTACCCGCTTTTTACAAACTATAGTCAGACATTCACACCTTGCAGCTGAACAACCTCAGCTCCCTGTTTTGATCATGTATGGTCTGGCAATACTACCTTTTCTTACCCGTTTGTGAGTAATTATGGCTGGACATTCACACCTACTTGCAGTCGAAAAGCTCTGCTCCCGCTTTTGATTATGTTTGGTTGGATATTCGAAACTTTTCTTAACTGCTTTTTACAAACTTTGGTCGGACGTTCACACCTTCTTGCAGCCGAACACCTCCGCTTCCGCTTTTGATGGTATATATTCGGGCATTCGAACCTTTTCTTAGCAGCTTTTTACAAACCATGGTTGAACTTTCACACCTTCTTGTAGCCGAACAACTCCGCTCCCGCTATTGATTGTGTACAGTCAGGTATTTTAAACTTTTCTTACCCGCTTTTTACCAACTATGGTCGGACATTCACACCGTCTTACAGTGGAACACCTCCGCTCCAGCTTTTGATGGTGTATAGTCAGGCATTTGAACCTTTTCTTACCCGCTTTTTACAAACTATGGTCGGACATTCAAACCTTCTTGTAGCCGAAAACCTCCGCTCCCTCTTTTGATCATACATTGTCGGGCATTCGCACCTTTTCTTACCCGTTTTTTACAAACCATGGTCGGACTGTCACACATTCTTGTAGCCAAACACTTCCGCTCCCACTATTGATTGTGTACAGTCGGGTATTTTAACCTTTTCTTACCCGTTTTTTACCAACTATGGTCGGACATTCACACTTTCTTACAGCGGAACACCTCCGCTCGCTCTTTTGATAGTGTATGTTCGGGCATTCGAATCTATTCTTACCCCCTTTTTACAAAATATGCTCGGAGATTCACACCTACTCACAGCCGAACAACTCCGCTCCCGCATTTGATGGTGTATAGTCGGGCATTCTCACCCTTTCTCATCAGCTTTTTGCAAATTATGATCTGACATTCACACCTACTTGCAGTCGAAATGCTCTGCTCCCGCTTTTGATTATGTTTGGTTGGATATTCGAAACTTTTCTTAACTGCTTTTTACAAACTTTGGTAGGACGTTCAAACTTTCAAGCAGCCGAACACCTCCGCTTCCGCTTTTGATGTTGTATATTCGGGCATACAAACCTTTTCTTACCCACTTTTTACAAACCATGGTCAGACTTTCACTCTTTGTTGCTGAACAACTCCGCTCCCTCTTTTGATTGTGTACAGTCAGGTATTTTCACCTTTTCTTACCTGCTTTTTACAAACTTTGGTCGGACATTCAAACCTTCTTGTAGCCGAACACATCCACTCCTGCTTTTGATGATGTATGGTTGGGCATTCGCACCTTTTCTTACCCATTTTTCAGTAATTATTGGTGGACATTCAGACCTTCTTGCAGCTGAACACCTCTGCTCCCTCTTTTGATCATACATTGTCGGGCATTCGCACCTTGTCTTACCCGCTTTTTACAAACTTTAGTCAGACATTCACACCTTGCAGCTGAACCACCTCCGCTCCCTGTTTTGATCATGTATGGTCTGGCAATACTACCTTTTCTTACCCATTTGTGAGTAATTATGGCTGGACATTCACACCTACTTGCAGCCGAACACCACGTCTCCCGCTTTTGATGATGTATTGTCCGGCATTCTAGTCTCTTCTAACACATTTTTCAGCAATTATGGTCGGACATTCACACCTACTCACAGCCGAACACTTCCGCTCCCGCATTTGATCGTGTATAGCCGGGCATTCTCACCCTTTCTCATCAGCTTTTTGCAAATTATGATCTGACATTCACACCTACTTGCAGTCGAACAGCTCTGCTCCCGCTTTTGATTATGTTTGGTTGGATATTCGAACCTTTTCTTAACTGCTTTTTACAAACTTTGGTCGGACGTTCACACCTTCTTGCAGCCGAACACATCCACTTCCACTTTTGATGGTATATATTCGGGCATTCGAACCTTTTCTTACCCGCTTTTTACAAACCGTGGTCGGACTTTCACACCTTCTTGTAGCCGAACAACTCCGCTCCCGCTATTGATTGTGTACAGTCGGGTATTTTAACCTTTTCTTACCCGCTTTTTACCAACTATGGTCGGACATTTACACCTTCTTACAGCGGAACACCTCCGCTCCCTCTTTTGATGGTCTATGTTTGGGCATTCGAACCTTTTCTTACCCGCTTTTTACAAACTATGGTCGGACATTCAAACCTTCTTCTAGCCGAACACATCCACTCCTGCTTTTGATGATGTATGGTTTGGCATTCGCACCCTTTTTTTACCCATGTTTCAGGAATTATGGGTGGACATTCAGACCTTCTTGCAGCTGAAAACCTCCGCTCCCTCTTTTGATCATGCATTGTCGGGCATTCGCACCTTGTCTTACCCGCTTTTTATAAACTTTAGTTGGACATTCACACCTTCTTGCAGCTGAACGACCTCCGCTCCCTGTTTTGATCATGTATGGTCTGGCAATACTACCTTTTCTTACCCGTTTGTGAGTAATTAATCCCAAAATATTGAGCATAAAATAAGTCTTTATGCTGATGATGTATTACTTTTCCTTCAGAACTCACAGACGTCTCTCACTCACACGATCACACTCATAAATAAATTCTCAACACTTTCTGACTACTCTATCAACTGGTCTAAGACCACAGTTCTGCCCATTAACTGTAGGGTCCATAATATACCTGCGATCACTTTACAGTCAGGAAATATTAGATATTTAGGCATAAACATTTCCTCCAGGCTCTCAGAGCTAACAAAGCTAAATTATGTGCAATTATTAAAGACAGTAGAGGACGATCTCTCTCGTTGGAAGTCCTTACCTATATCACTTATGGGGAGAATTACATCCATTAAAATGATGATACTACCAAAAGTTAACTATTTGTTCTCAATGATCCCCATAAAACCATCTGCTACTTGGTTTAAGTAACTAGATTCATGCATCTCCAAATTTCTGTGGAAAAACAAACCACCACGTATTAGTTTAAAAACCCTACAGAAGACCAAGGACAATGGTGGATTAGATTTACCTCATTTTCAGCACTATTCCTTAGCCAATAGGTTACAATATATATCAAAATGGTTTAAACCTTGTTTTTGTCACAGTTCCCAGAGACGTTGTAATCGTTGAGGATTCTATATTCACCCCCTCATTAGAGGCACGTGTTGCAGATTGATGACACTGAATCTTCTTCTCTGTTCATTGCTGGCATCATTCCCAGCATCGTAAGTGTTCGTGGCATTGTTAGCCTCTTCTTCTGGATCTTGATATCGAGAATCCTTTTGTATTTCTGGTTTGTCAGTGCTCTCTCTTCGTTCACCGGCGTCTTCGTCTTTTTGTCCTTGAGTTTGGTGATTTTTTCTTCTTTTGATGCCTTGACACAATGTGACAGGTGATACCACGTGGGAGATCCTGTAACTTGGACTGCTGTCCCTGTGCTGCGAAATGGCTGTGCTGCTCAAATGGTCTCTCCTTCATCATGGTTACATGCTGCCATTCCGACATCTCGCCATTCCGACATGGGTCTCCAATTGTCGGAATGGCGACACTTAATTTTTTATCAAACGTCCCACCATTCCGACACTTTTTTCCTCCTATGGTCGGAATGGCGGTAGGTTTTTTTTTTTTTAACATACCGCCATTCCGACAGTTCCTTTTAATAGCCTAGTTTTTACCCAAAACATTTTGCACTAATGATATGCCGGCGCAAATACACCCTAAAGTTTGGCGCACAAGCTCTGCACATGCAGAGGCCACAGCCTCGCAAACAAACTTTAATAATCTATTATCAAAATCCCCTGAATTTCAAATATAAAAATACAGATATTAATGTAACTCTGACAAGACTGAAACTGATTAAGCAGAAATACATTGTCAGTGAGCTGTCACAGCAGCCAGCTGGAGCGGAGCTCTCCACAGAGCCCATGCGTCTTTTGCACGCTGTCATCATATGCAAAAGTAATAATTGCACAGATATCACGGCTACGGCACAGGACACAGTTGCGAGCACTCTGCCTTGCCTTGCCAATAGGAGAAGAGAGAAATGACAGCATAGAACGTATAAAACACAACAAAATGCAGTAAAAACGTTTATTCATGTTATTCACGTGATTTATGAGTACTCGCTCCAATTTTGGGAAGCGCGGATGGGCTTTGCGCATTTGGCACAAACACACAGCCGTTGCGCAAGGCTTTATACAGCCTGTTGATATCTTAAGGACGTAACTGGTCACACCTGGGAGTAAATGTCATGTAGAGATTGTTTTTACATGACATTACAGCTGAACATATAGCTTTCATCCACAAACCAATGTGGGAGAGCCCGAAGACGCATGTGCCAGACGCACATAGGCATGCGTAAAACCAATTTTGACCACTTCATACTGTTTATTTGCTTTCTTTTAGTTAATTTCGTTTCTTTTGGATTCTTGTGCGTGTTATGGAGCCGTTTTGGTCCATGTTTGTAAGCCTTTTTTTCCTGGATTAAATTTTCGGAAGTTGAAACAAGTGGCATTGGAGTGTGTGATTGAAAACCACCGCGGACTGCTTCTCCTCCTCCAGTTGCCGAGACTTTGTGTTTTTAATAACGCTTGTCTATAAACATGTGTTAAACATATAAATGATGAATGGGTGTTGCCACCCCCTTCATCATATACACTTTTATTTATACATCACCTTCCACCATGAAGCGTTGTCCCTTTTTGTTTCTCTCTTTGTTCTTAAAATGCTGTTATGCATGTCTAAACCAATCCATTAAATTAGATCATTTTGTCAGTAAAGCGATCTACATTGTGCTTGGTCGCAAAGCTGCTCATCTGTGGTAAACAGCTCTTCAGAAAGGCATTCTTCAATTGATTTCACTAATTCTATGTAATAATTTTGTTATTTCCTACAAAACTACACTTCTTCTCCCATCTGTCTGAGTATTTAATATTGTCTGGGTCCCGTTAAAACATGTATTTTTCCCATCTAATTCCTTGTTTGCTTTAAAACAAGAATTCCCCATTTTCTATCCCTTCAGTAGCCAACCAGTTTGTATGGAGTACACTGGAGCAACTTGACTGATCAGTAAAACACTGCTTTTGTTGTCACCGCAAGGCATCCCCCGTCGGTTGTTTCACTGAGACACTACTGAGTAACTATAACTCAACACAGTTTATACACATAACATTCATATACATAGACATGTAGACCTTCTTGCAGCTGAACACCTCCGCTCCCGCTTTTGATCATACATTGTCAGGCATTCGCACCTTGTCTTACCCACTTTTTAAAAAACTTTAGTCGAACAGTCACACCTTTTTGCAGCCGAACACCACCTCTCCCGCTTTTGATGATGTATGGTCCAGCATTCTTACCTTTTCTAACACATTCTTCAGCAATTATGGTCGGACATTCACACCCACACCTACTCAGAGCCGAACACCTCCGCTCCCGCATTTGATGGTGTATAGTCGGGCATTCTCACCCTTTCTCATCAGCTTTTTACAAATTATGATCTGACATTCACACCTGCTTTTGATAATGTATTGTTAGGCATTCGCACCTTTTTTTTACCCATTTTTCATGAATTATGGGTAGACATTCACACCTTCTTGACGCCGAACACCTCCTCTCCCGCTTATGATCATGTGCGGTTTGATATTCGAAAATTTACTTTCTTGTTTTAAAGCAATTATTGATGGACATTCAAACCTTCTTTTTGATGGTATATAGTCGGGCTTTCGAGCCTTTTCTTCCCGGTTTTTACAAACCATGGTCGGACTTTCACACCTTCTTGTAGCCGAACAACTCCGCTCCCGCTATTGATTGTGTACAGTCGGGTATTTTAACCTTTTCTTACCCGTTTTTTACCAACTATGGTCGGACATTTACACCTTCTTACAGCGGAACACCTCCGCTCCCTCTTTTGATGGTCTATGTTCGGGCATTCAAACCTTTTCTTACCCGCTTTTTACAAACTATGGTCGGACATTCAAACCTTCTTGTAGCCGAACACATCCACTCCTGCTTTTGATGATGTATGGTTGGGCATTCTCACCTTTTCTTATCCATTTTTCAGTAATTATGGGTGGACATTCACACATTCTTGCAGCTGAACACCTCCGCTGCCGCTTTTGATGGTGTATAGTCTGGCTTTCGAGCCTTTTGTTCCCCTGTTTTTACAAATTATGGTTTGACAATCAGACCTTCTTGCAGCCGAAAACATCCGCTCCCTCTTTTGATCAAACATTGTCAGGCATTCGCACCTTGTCTTACCCGCTTTTTACAAACTTTAGTCGAACATTCAGACCTTCTTGTAGCTGAACCACCTCCGCTCCCTGTTTTGATCATGTATGGTCTGACAATACTACCTTTTCTTACGCGTTTGTGAGTAATTATGGCTGGACATTCACACCTTCTTGCAGCCGAACACCACCTCTCCCGCTTTTGATGATGTATGGTCCGTTATTCTGACGTTTTCTAACACATTTTTCAGCAATTACGGTCGGACATTCACACCTACTCACAGACGAACACTTCCGCTCCGGCATTTGATGGTGTATAGTCGGGCATTCTCACCCCTTCTCATCAGCTTTTTGCAAATTATGATCTGACATTCACACCTGCTTTTGATAATGTATGGTTGGGCATTCGCACCTTTTCTTACCCATTTTTCAGTAATTATGGGTGGACATTCACACCTTCTTGCAGCTGAACACCTCCTCTCCCGCTTATGATCATGTGCGGTTTGACATTCGAAAATTTTTTTTCATGTTTTCTAGCAATTATTGATGGACATTCAGACCTTCTTGCAGCTGAACACCTCCGCTCCCGCTTTTGATGGTGTATAGTCGGGCTTTCGAGCCTTTTCCTCCCCGGTTTTTACAAATTATGGTTGGATATTAACACCTTCTTGCAGCCGAAAACCTCGGCTCCCTCTTTTGATCATTAATTGTCGGGCATTCGCATCTTTTCTTACCCGCTTTTTACAAACCATAGTCGGACTTTCATACCTTTTAGTAGCCGAACAACTCCGCTCCCGCTATTGATTGTGTACAGTCGGGTATTTTAACCTTTTCTTACCCGCTTTTTACCAACTATGGTCGGACATTCACACCTTCTTACAGCGGAACACCTCCGCTCCCTCTTTTGATAGTGTATGTTCGGGCATTCGAACCTATTCTTACCCCCTTTTTACAAACTATGCTCGGAGCTCCGCTCCGGTATTTGATGGTGTATAGTCAGGCATTCTCAACCTTTCTCATCAGCTTTTTGCAAATTCAAATTCACACCTACTTGCAGTCGAACAGCTCTGCTCCCGCTTTTGATTATGTTTGGTTGGATATTCGAACCTTTTCTTTACTGCTTTTTAAAAACTTTGGTCGGACGTTCACACCTTCTTGCAGCCGAACACCTCCGCTTCCGCTTTTGATGGTATATATTCGGGCATTCGAACCTTTTCTTACCCGTTTTTTACAAACCATGGTCGGACTGTCACACATTCTTGTAGCCAAACACATCCGCTCCCGCTATTGATTGTGTACAGATGGGTATTTTAACCTTTTCTTACCCGTTTTATACCAACTATGGTCTGACATTCACACCTTCTTACAGCGGAACTCCTCCGCTCCCTCTTTTGATGGTGTATGTTTGGGCATTCGAACCTTTTCTTACCCGCTTTTTACAAACTATGCTCGGACATTCAAACCTTCTTGTAGCCGAACACATCCACTCCTGCTTTTGATGATGTATGGTTGGGCATTCAAACCTACTTGTTGCCCGCTTTTCATTAATTTTGGGTGGACATTCACACCTTGTCACAGCCAAACACCTCCGCTCCCTGTTTTGATCATGTATGGTTGGACATTCGCACCTTTTCTCACCCGCTTTTTGCAAACTATGGTCGGCTGTTCACAGCTTCCTCTCCACCATACTTGTATGGTGGGATATTCACACCCACTTGCATCCGAAGACCTTTTGTTGATATTTAGTCGGTCATTCGCAGCTTACCCGCTTTTGGCAAACTAAGGCCTTCTTGCAGCCAAACACCTCTGATCTCGCTTTTGATGATGTAAGGTTGGGCATTCAGACCTTGCTTCACCTGCTTTTCACCAAATATAGTCAGACATTCACACCTTCTTGCAGCCGAACACTTCCGCTCCACCTTTTAGTGTTCTATCACACCTTTTTTTTCACCGCATTTTATAGATTATGGTTGGAAATTCTCAACCACTCTCATCCGAACACCTCTCCTCCCGCTTTTGTTAATATATTTGAACTTAAGTCGGACATTCACACCTTCGTGCAGCTGAACCACCTCCGCTCCCGCTTATGATCATGTGCGGTTTGATATTCGAAAATTTTCTTTCATGTTTTAAAGCAATTATTGATGGACATTCAAATCTTCTTGTAGCCGAACACATCCACTCCTGCTTTTGATGATGTATGGTTTGGCATTCGCACTCTTTTTTTACCCATTTTTCAGGAATTATGGGTGGACATTCAGACCTTCTTGCAGCCGAAAACCTCCGCTCCCTCTTTTGATCATACATTGTCGGGCATTCGCACCTTGTCTTACCCGCTTTTTATAAACTTTAGTCGGACATTCACACCTTCTTGCAGCTGAACGACCTCCGCTCCCTGTTTTGATCATGTATGGTCTGGCAATACTACCTTTTCTTACCCGTTTGTGAGTAATTAATCCCAAAATATTGAGCATAAAATAAGTCTTTATGCTGATGATGTGTTACTTTTCCTTCAGAACTCACAGACGTCTCTCACTCACACGATCACACTCATAAATAAATTCTCAGCACTTTCTGACTACTCTATCAACTGGTCTAAGACCACAGTTCTGCCCATTAACTGTAGGGTCCATAATATAACTGCGATCACTTTACAGTCAGGAAATATTAGATATTTAGGCATAAACATTTCCTCCAGGCTCTCAGAGCTAACAAAGCTAAATTATGTGCAATTATTAAAGACAGTAGAGGACGATCTCTCTCGTTGGAAGTCCTTACCTATATCACTTATGGGGAGAGTTACATCCATTAAAATGATGATACTACCAAAAGTTAACTATTTGTTTTCAATGATCCCCATAAAACCATCTGCTACTTGGTTTAAGTCACTAGATTCATGCATCTCCAAATTTCTGTGGAAAAACAAACCACCACGTATTAGTTTAAAAACCCTACAGAAGACCAAGGACAGTGGTGTATTAGATTTACCTCATTTTCAGCACTATTCCTTAGCCAATAGGTTACAATATATATCAAAATGGTTTAAACCTTGTTGTTGTCACAGTTCCCAGAGACGTTGTAATCGTTGAGGATTCTATATTCACCCCCTCATTAGAGGCACGTGTTGAAGATTGATGACACTGAATCTTCTTCTCTGTTCATTGCTGGCATCATTCCCAGCATCGTAAGTGTTCGTGGCATTGTTAGCCTCTTCTTCTGGATCTTGATATCGAGAATCCTTTTGTATTTCTGGTTTGTCAGTCCTCTCTCTTCGTTCACCGGAGTCTTCGTCTTTTTGTCCTTGAGTTTGCTGATTTTTTCTTCTTTTGATGCCTTGACACAATGTGACAGGTGATACCACGTGGGAGATCCTTTAACTTGGACTGCTGTCCCTGTGCTGCGAAATGGCTGTGCTGCTCAAATGGTCTCTCCTTCATCATGGTTACATGCTGCCATTCCGACATCTCGCCATTCTGACAATTGGAGACCCATGTCGGAATGGCGACACTTAATTTTTTATCAAACGTCCCGCCATTCCGACACTTTTTTCCTCCTATGGTCGGAATGGCGGTATGTTTTTTTTTAATTTAACATACCGCCATTCCGACAGTTCCTTTTAATAGCCTATTTTTTACCCAAAACATTTTGCACTAATGATATGCCGGCGCAAATACGCCCTAAAGTTTGGCGCACAAGCTCTGCACATCCAGAGGCCACAGCCTCACAAACAAACTTTAATAATCTATTATCAAAATCCCCTGAATTTCAAATAGAAAAATACAGATATTAATGTAACTCTGGCGAGACTGAAACTGATTAAGCAGAAATACAGTGTCAGTGAGCTGTCACAGCAGCCAGCTGGAGCTGAAATCTCCACAGAGCCAATGCGTCTTTTGCACGCTGTCATCATATGCAAAAGTAATAATTGCAATAACAGATATCACGGCTACTGCACAGGACACAGTTGCGAGCACTCTGCCTTGCCTTGCCAATAGGAGAAGAGAGAAATGACAGCATAGAACGTATAAAACACAACAAAATGCAGTAAAATCGTTTATTCATGTTATTCACGTGATTTATGAGTACTCACTCCAATTTTGGGAAGCGCGGATGGGCTTTGCGCATTTGCTTTCTTTTAGTTAACTTTCGTTTCTTTTGGATTCTTGTGCGTGTTATGGAGCCGTTTTGGTCCATGTTTGTAAGTCTTTTTTTCCTGGATTAAATTTTCGGAAGTTGAAACAAGTAGCATTGGAGTGTGTGATTGAAAACCACCGCGGACTGCTTCTCCTCCTCCAGTTGCCGAGACTTTGTGTTTTTGATAACGCTTGTCTATAAACATGTGTTAAACATATAAATTGCATGAACAGAAAGAAGGGACTCACCTGTTGAGTAACACACATTTCCTTATACGGAAAGCCTTGTCGGAATGGTGGGACATTTGAACGTCGGAATAGCGGGATGTCGGAATGGTGGGATGTCGGAATGGTGGGACGTTTGCATGTCGGAATGGTGGTATGTCGGAATGGTGGTATGTCGGAATGGTGGGATGTCGGAATAGCGGGATGTCAGAATGGCGGGATTTCGGAATGGTTGTTGCCACCCCCTTCATCATATACACAGTTATTTATACATCACCTTCCACCATGAAGCGTCCCTTTTTGTTTCTCTCTTTGTTCTTAAAATGCTGTTATGCATGTCTAAACCAATCCATTAAATTAGATCATTTTTGCAGTAAAGCAATCTACAATGTGCTTGGTCGCAAAGCTGCTCATCTGTGGTAAACAGCTCTTCAGAAAGGCATTCTTCAATTGATTTCACTAATTTTATGTAATAATTTTGTGATTTCCTACAAAACTACACTTCTTCTCCCATCTGTCTGAGTATTTAATATTGTCTGGGTCCCGTTAAAACATGTATTTTTCCCATCTAATTCCTTGTTTGCTTTAAAACAAGTATTGCCCATTTTCTATCCCTTCAGTAGCCAATCAGTTTGTATGGAGTACACTGGAGCAACTTGACTGATCAGTAAAACACGGCTTTTGTTGTCACCGCAAGGCTTCCCCCGTCGGTTGTTTCACTGAGACACTACTGAGTAACTATAACTCAACACAGTTTATACACATAACATTCATATACATACTAACAAACAAACAAACAATTATTTATCGCAATTTTCTCATCTCTGTTTGAACGTACACCCAGGTAAATATTCCTGTAGTCTTCTCATACCGACTATGGACCCATTCATTGTTTAACTTCACTGTTTTGCAAATCCTAATTGAATATTACAGATTGACATTGAACTTTACTGGATAAGCAGGTCTTCATTGCATTCAGCAGCCTATATGTGAGCATCTATGTGTAAGCTGTTCTTCTTTGCATTTATCAGCAGCAAGCAATTCTTCATTGCACATGCATATGAAAATAGTAAAACAATTCCAATGCGTTAGCGAAACCTTCTATATCAGGAGTGTCCATCATGATGCTGGGAATAGAACCTCTTTCCCAGAATAGTTCAACCTTCATTACTCAACTGATCATAACTCCGCAATGAGCACATTTCAAAGTATCATTCCTCTACATGTATTCAAAAATCTATGTGTAAATATTTAATATTTCTTATATTTGTTGATGTCATTCTGTGTGCATGTGGCCTAAACCCAATCTCTGTGTGGCAATTTTAATTTAAACAAGTTGGACTCTGCCTCTGATCATTTAAAAAAGGTGTGTACCAATATCAACCTTTCTCAGGTAATTGCTGATCCTACAAAACCAAAGAGATCCTTCAAGGTTGTCCCTGATTTGCTCAATCTTAACAAATCAAACGTAGAAAATCCGCAGTATCTGAACTTGGTGTTAGTTATCACCGCTCAATAGCCTGTATCAGAATTGCAAAAATGAAAAAATTAGGTCCACGCTTGGTATTCAGATCCTGAAACATCTCCATGAGCAGGCTTTTTTTTAACTGATCTGTTGAATAGTTATATGACACTGTTAAAATCCCAGATGAAGATCTAGCACTTGACCATTTTTGTAAATCTTCTAATTCCATAGTTGATAAACACGCCCCTTTTAAAAAGTATAGAACTTAGAACAGGTCTAGTCCCTGGCTTTCGGCAGAACTGTCTTCTTTACTTTTTTTTTTTTTTCCCTTCAGAAGAATTGTAGTCTGAATACCTTTGATGCCAAACAGATTTGCTTTGCCAAGGGAAGTTTTATAAATGTAAAGCTCCCCTTGATGCCCATTTATTTATTTCTGTTTACAATATATGACATGAACTGAACTGAACCAGACCGGGGGACAAGGAAAGAAGAAGAGGAAAGAAGACTTGGACTGCTGTCCCTGTGCTGCAGTTCAGAGTACCCACCCTTTTTGGAGTCTCTGGGGGAGGCACTGGAGAATGCTCCTACCGGAGACTCCCTCGTTCTGCTGGGGGACTTCAATGCTCACGTGCGCAATGACAGTGAGACCTGGAGGGGTGTGATTGGGAGGAACGGCCCCCCCGATCTGAACCAGAGTGGTGTTATGTTGTTGGACTTCTGTGCTGGTCATGGACTGTCCATAACGAACACCATGTTCAGACATAAGGGTGTCCATATGTGCACTTGGCACCAGGACACCCTTGGCCGCAGTTCGATGATCGACTTTGTGGTTGTATCATCGGACTTGCGGCCGTATGTCCTGGACACTCGGGTGAAGAGAGGGGCGGAGCTGTCAACTGATCAACGCCTGGTGGTGAGTTGGCTCCGCTGGTGGGGGAGGATGCCGATCAGACCTGGCAGGCCCAAACGTATTGTGAGGGTCTGCTGGGAGCGTTTGTCAGAATCCCCTGTCAGAAGGAGCTTTAACTCCCACCTCCGGCAGAGCTTCAACCATATCACGGGGGAGGTGGGGGACATTGAGTCCGAATGGGCCATGTTCCGTGACTCCATTGCCGAGGCAGCTGATCGGAGTTGTGGCCGTAAGGTGGTCGGTGCCTGTCGTGGCGGCAACCCTCGAACCTGCTGGTGGACACCAGTGGTGAGGGAAGCCGTCAAGCTGAAGAAAGAGTCCTATCAGGCCTTTTTGGCCAGTGGGACCCTGGAAGCAGCTGATAGGTACCGACAGGCCAGACGGGCCGCGGCGTTGGCGGTTGCAGAGGCAAAAACTCGGGCCTGGGAGGAGTTCGGTGAGACCATGGAGAACGATTCACGGACGGCCTCGAAGAGATTCTGATCCACCATCCGGCGTCTCAGGGGGGGGGAGCGGCTCACAGTCAACACTGTTTACAGTGGGGACGGGGCTTTGCTGACCTCAACTAGGGATGTTGTGAGTCGGTGGGGGGAGTACTTCGAGGAACTCCTCAATCCTACCAACACGTGCTCGGAAGAGGCAGAGTCGGAGAGCTCGGAGACGGGGCCTCCCATTTCTGGGGCTGAGGTTGCCGAGGTGGTCAAAAAGCTCCTCGGTGGCAAGGCCCCGGGGGTGGATGAGGTCCGTCCTGAGTTTCTCAAGGCTCTGGATGTTGTAGGGCTGTCTTGGCTGACACGCCTCTGCAGCATCGCGTGGACATCAGGGACAGTGCCTCTGGACTGGCAGATTGGGGTGGTGGTCCCCCTCTTTAAAAAGGGGGACCGGAGGGTGTGTTCCAACTATAGTATAACACTCCTCAGCCTCCCTGGTAAGGTCTATTCGGGGGTATTGGAGAGGAGGATCCGTCGGATAATCGAGCCTCGGATTCAGGAGATGCAGTGTGGCTTTCGTCCTGGCCGTGGAACAGTGGACCAGCTCTATACCCTCGGCAGGATCCTGGAGGGTGCATGGGAGTTCGCCCAACCAGTCTACATGTGTTTTGTAGACTTGGAGAAAGCGTTCGACCGTGTCCCTCGTGGAGTCCTGTGGGGGGTGCCGTCCTGACTGTTGTTTGTGCCTATGCGCCAAACAGCCCTTGATAGGGGCCGTTCGGTCTCTGTATGACCGGTGCCAGAGTTTGGTCCGCATTGCCGGCAGTAAGTCGGATACGTTTCCGGTGAGAGTTGGACTCCGTCAGGGCTGCCCTTTGTCACCGATTCTGTTCCTAACTTTTATGGACAGAATTTCTAGGCGCAGCCAGGGCGTTGAGGGTGTCCGATTTGGCGACGTCAGAATCGGGTCTCTGCTTTTTGCAGATGATGTGGTTCTGTTAGCGTCGTCAGGCCGTGACCTTCAGCTCTCACTGGAGCGATTCGCAGCCGAGTGTGAAGCGGCTGGGATGAGAATCAGCACCTCCAAATCCGAGACTATGGTTCTCAGCCGGAAAAGGGTGGAATGCTCTCTCCGGGTCGGGAATGAGATCCTTCCCCAAGAGGAGGAGTTCAAGTATCTCGGGGTCTTGTTCACGAGTGAGGGACGAATGGAGCGGGAGATTGACGGGCGGATCGGTGCGGCGTCTGCAGTGTTGCGGGCTCTGCACCGACCCGTCGTTGTGAAGAGGGAGCTGAGCCAGAAGGCGAAGCTCTCTACTTACTGGTCAATCTACGTTCCCATCCTCACCTATGGTCACGAGTTGTGGGTAGTGACCGAAAGAACAAGATCGCGAATACAAGCGGCCGAAATGGGTTTCCTCCGCAGGGTGTCTGGGCTCTCCCTTAGAGATAGGGTGAGAAGCTCAGTCATCTGGGAGGGGCTCGGAGTAGAACCGCTGCTCCTCCGCATTGAGAGGAGTCAGATGAGGTGGCTCGGGCATCTGGTTAGGATGCCCCCTGGGCGCCTCTCTGGGGAGGTGTTCCGGGCATGTCCCACTGGGAGGAGACCCCGGGGAAGACCCAGGACACGCTGGAGAGACTATGTCTCTCGGCTGGCCTGGGAACGCCTCGGGGTCCCCCCGGAAGAGCTGGAGGAAGTGGCCGGGGACAGAGACGTCTGGGTTTCTCTACTCAAGCTGCAGCCCCCGCGACCCGACCCCCGGATAAGCGGCAGATGATGGATGGATGGATGGATGGTTTAGACATGCATAACAGCATTTTAAGAACAAAGAGAGAAACAAAAAGGGACAACGCTTCATGGTGGAAGGTGATGTATAAATAACTGTGTATATGACGAAGGGGGTGGCAACACCCATTCCGAAATCCCGCCATTCTGACATCCCGCTATTCCGACATCCCACCATTCCGACATACCACCATTCCGACATACCACCATTCCGACATGCAAACGTCCCACCATTCCGACATCCCACCATTCCGACATCCCGTTATTCCGACGTTCAAATGTCCCACCATTCCGACAAGGCTTTCCGTATAAGGAAATGTGTGTTACTCAACAGGTGAGTCCCTTCTTTCTGTTCATGCAATTTATATGTTTAACACATGTTTATAGACAAGCGTTATTAAAAACACAAAGTCTCGGCAACTGGAGGAGGAGAAGCAGTCCGCGGTGGTTTTCAATCACACACTCCAATACAACTTGTTTCAACTTCCGAAAATTTAATCCAGGAAAAAAAGGCTTACAAACATGGACCAAAACGGCTCCATAACACGCACAAGAATCCAAAAGAAACGAAAGTTAACTAAAAGAAAGCAAATAAAAAGTATGAAGTGGTCAAAATTGGTTTTACGCATGCCTATGTGCGTCTGGCACATGCGTCTTCGGGCTCTCCCACGTTGGTTTGTGGATGAAAGCTATATGTTCAGCTGTAATGTCATGTAAAAACAATCTCTACATGACATTTACTCCCAGGTGTGACCAGTTAGGTCCTTAAGATATCAACAGGCTGTATAAAGCCTTGCGCAACGGCTGTGTGTTTGTGACAAATGCGCAAAGCCCATCCGCGCTTCCCAAAATTGGAGCGAGTACTCATAAATCACGTGAATAACATGAATAAACGTTTTTACTGCATTTTGTTGTGTTTTATACGTTCTATGCTGTCATTTCTCTCTTCTCCTATTGGCAAGGCAAGGCAGAGTGCTCGCAACTGTGTCCTGTGCAGTAGCCGTGATATCTGTTATTGCAATTATTACTTTTGCATATGATGACAGCGTGCAAAAGACGCATGGGCTCTGTGGAGAGCGCCGCTCCAGCTGGCTGCTGTGACAGCTCACTGACACTGTATTTCTGCTTAATCAGTTTCAGTCTCGCCAGAGTTACATTAATATCTGTATTTTTATATTTGAAATTCAGGGGATTTTGATAATAGATTATTAAAGTTTGTTTGCCGGCATATCATTAGTGCAAAATGTTTTGGGTAAAAAATAGGCTATTAAAAGGAACTGTCGGAATGGCGGTATGTTAAAAAAAAAAAAAACATACCGCCATTCCGACCATAGGAGGAAAAAAGTTTCGGAATGGCGGGACATTTGATAAAAAATTAAGTGTCGCCATTCCGACATGGGTCTCCAATTGTCGGAATGGCGACACTTAATTTTTGGTTTTATGGGGATCATTGAGAACAAATAGTTAACTTTTGGTAGTATCATCATTTTAATGGATGTAACTCTCCCCATAAATGATATAGTTAAGGACTTCCAACGAGAGAGATCGTCCTCTACTGTCTTTAATAATTGCACATAATTTAGCTTTGTTAGCTCTGAGAGCCTGGAGGAAATGTTTATGCCTAAATATCTAATATTTCCTGACTGTAAAGTGATCGCAGGTATATTATGGACCCTACAGTTAATGGGCAGAACTGTGGTCTTAGACCAGTTGATAGAGTAGTCAGAAAGTGCTGAGAATTTATTTATGAGTGTGATCGTGTGAGTGAGAGACGTCTGTGAGTTCTGAAGGAAAAGTAATACATCATCAGCATAAAGACTTATTTTATGCTCAATATTTTGGGATTAATTACTCACAAACGGTTAAGAAAAGGTAGTATTGCCAGACCATACATGATCAAAACAGGGAGCGGAGGTCGTTCAGCTGCAAGAAGGTGTGAATGTCCGACTAAAGTTTATAAAAAGCGGGTAAGACAAGGTGCGAATGCCCGACAATGTATGATCAAAAGAGGGAGCGGAGGTTTTCGGCTGCAAGAAGGTCTGAATGTCCACCCATAATTCCTGAAAAATGGGTAAAAAAAGAGTGCGAATGCCAAACCATACATCATCAAAAGCAGGAGTGGATGTGTTCGGCTACAAGAAGATTTGAATGTCCATCAATAATTGCTTTAAAACATGAAAGAAGATTTTCGAATATCAAACAGCACATGATCATAAGCGGGAGAGGAGTTGTTCAGCTACAAGAAGGTGTGAATGTCCACCCATAATTACTGAAAAATGGGTAAGAAAAGGTGAGAATGCCCAACCATACATCATCATAAGCAGGAGTGGATGTGTTCGGCTACAAGAAGGTTTAAATGTCCGACCATAGTTTGTAAAAAGCGGGTAAGAAAAGGTGAAAATACCCGACTGTACACAATCAAAAGAGGGAGCGGAGTTGTTCAGCAACAAAGAGTGAAAGTCTGACCATGGTTTGTAAAAAGTGGGTAAGAATGCCGGTCCATACATCATCAAAAGCGGGAGAGGTGGTGTTCGGCTGCAAGTAGGTGTGAATGTCCAGCCATAATTACTCACAAATGGGTAAGAAAAGGTAGTATTGCCAGACCATACATGATCAAAACAGGGAGCGGAGGTGGTTAAGCTGCAAGAAGGTGTTAATGTCCGACTAAGGTTTGTAAAAAGCGGGTAAGAAAAGGTGCGAATGCCCGACAATGTATGATCAAAAGAGGGAGCGGAGGTTTTCGGCTGAAAGAAGGTCTGAATGTCCAACCATAATTTGTAAAAACCGGGGAAGAAAAGGCTCGAAAGCCCGACTATACACCATCAAAAGCTGGAGCGGAGGTGTTCAGCTGCAAGGTCTGAATATCCATCAATAATTGCTAGAAAACATGAAAGAGAATTTTCGAATATCAAACCGCACATGATAATAAGCGGGAGAGGAGGTGTTCAGCTGCAAGAAGGTGTGAATGTCCACCCATAATTACTGAAAAATGGGTAAGAAAAGGTGCGAATTCCCAACCATACATCATCAAATGCACGAGTGGATGTGTTCGGCTACAAGAAGGTTTGAATGTCCGACCATAGTTTGTAAAAAGCGGGTAAGAAAAGGTTCGAATGCCCAAACATACACCATCAAAAGAGGGAGCGGAGGTGTTCCGCTGTAAGAAGGTATGAATGTCCGATCATAGTTGGTAAAAAGCGGGTAAGAAAAGGTTAAAATACCCGACTGTACACAATCAAAAGAGGGAGCGGAGTTGTTCAGCTAAGAGAAGGTGTGAAAGTCCGACCATGGTTTGTAAAAAGCGGGTAAGAAAAGGTTAAAATACCCGACTGTACACAATCAATAGCGGGAGCGGAGTTGTTCGGCTACTAAAAGGTGTGAAAGTCCGACCCTGGTTTTAAAAAGCGGGTAAGAAAAGGTTCGAATGCCCGAACATACACCATCAAAAGAGGTAGCGGAGGTGTTCCGCTGTAAGACGGTGTGAATGTCGATCATAGTTGGTAAAAAGCGGGTAAGAAAAGGTTAAAATACCCGACTGTACACCATCAAAAGAGGGAGCGGAGTTGTTCAGCTAAGAGAAGGTGTGAAAGTCCGACCATGGTTTGTAAAAAGCGGGTAAGAAAAGGTTCGTATGCCCGAATATACACTATCAAAACCGGAAGCGTAGGTGTTCGGCTGCAAGAAGGTGTGAACGTCCGACCAAAGTTTGTGAAAAAGCAGTTAAGAAAAGGTTCGAATATCTAACCAAACATAATCAAAAGCGGGAGCAGAGCTGTTCGACTGCAAGTAGGTGTGAATGTCAGAGAATAATTTGCAAAAAGCTGATGAGAAAGGGTGAGAAATCCCGACTATACACCATCAAATGCGGTAGCGGAGTTGTTCGGCTGTGAGTAGGTGTGATTCTCCAACCATAATTGCTGAAAAATGTGTTAGAAAAGGTAAGAATGCCGGTCCATACATCATCAAAAGCGGGAGAGGTGGTGTTCGGCTGCAAGTAGGTGTGAATGTCCATTAATAATTGCTTTAAAACATGAAAGAAAATTTTCGAATATCAAACCTTACATGATCATTAGCGGGAGAGGAGGTGTTCAGCTGCAAGAAGGTGTGAATATCCACCCATAATTACTGAAAAATGGGTAGGAAAAGATGCGAATGTCCAACCATAAATCATCAAAAGCAGGAGTGGAGTTGTTCAGCTACAAGAAGGTATGAAAGTCCAACCATGGTTTGTAAAAAGCGGGTAAGAGAAGGTTCGAATACCCGAATATATACCATCAAAAGCGGAAGCGGAGGTGTTCGGCTGCAAGAAGGTGTGAACGTCCGACCAAAGTTTGTAAAAAGCAGTTAAGAAAAGGTTTGAATATCCAACCGAACATAATCAAAAGTGGGAGCAGAGCTGTTCGACTGCAAGTAAGTGTGAATGTCAGATCATAATTGCTGAAAAATGTGATAGAAAAGACTAGAATGCCGGACAATACATCATCAAAAGCGGGAGAGGTGGTTTTTCGGCTGCAAGTAGGTGTGAATGTCCAGACATAATTACTCACAAACGGGGGAAGAAAAGGTAGTATTTCCAGACGACACATGATCAAAACAGGGAATGGAGGTGGTTCAGCTGCAAGGTGTGAATGTCTGACTAAAGTTTGTAAAAACCGTGTAAGACAAGGGACGAATGCCCGACAATGTATGATCAAAAGAGGGAGCGGAGGTATTCGGCTGCAAGGTCTGAATGTCCAACCACAATTTGTAAAAATCGGGGAAGAAAAGGCTCGAAAGCCTGACTATACACCATCAAAAGCGGGAGCAGAGGTGTTCCGGTGCAAGAAGGTCTGAATGTCCGACCCATAATTACTGAAAAATGGGTAAGAAAAGGTGCGAATGCCAAATCATACATCATCAAAAGCAGGAGCGGATGTGTTCGGCTACAAGAAGGTTTGAATGTCCAACCATAGTAAGTAATAGGCGGGGAAGAAAAGGCTCGAATGCCCGACTATATACCATCAAAAGCGGAAGCGGAGGTGTTCGGCTGCAAGACGGTGTGAACGTCCGACCAAAGTTTGTAAAAAGCAGTTAAGAAAATGTTCGAATATCCAACCAAACATAATCAAAAGCGGGAGCAGAGCTGTTCGACTGCAAGTAGGTGTGAATATCAGATCATAATTTGCAAAAAGCTGTTGAGAAAGGGTGAGAATGCCCGACTATACACTATCAAATGTGGGAGCGGAGGTGTTCGTCTGTGAGTAGGTGTGAATGTCCGACCATAATTGCTGAAAAATGTGTTAGAAAAGGTAAGAATGCCGGACCATATATCATCAAAAGCGGGAGAGGTTGTGTTCGGCTGCAAGTAGGTGTGAATGTCCAGCCATAATTACTCACAAACGGGTAAGAAAAGGTACTATTGCCAGACCATATATGATCAAAACAGGGAGCGGAGGTGGTTCAGCTGCAAGAAGGTTTGAATGTCCGACTAAAGTTTGTAAAAAGCGGGTAAGACAAGGTGTGAATGCCCGACAATGTATGATCAAAAGAGGAGCGGAGGTTTTCGGCTGCAAGAAGGTCTGAATGTCCAACCATAATTTGTAAAAACCGGGGAAGAAAAGGCTCGAAAGCCCGACTATACACCATCAAAAGCTGGAGCGGAGGTGTTCAGCTGCAAGAAGGTCTGAATGTCCATCAATAATTGCTAGAAAACATGAAAGAGAATTTTCGAATATCAAACCGCACATGATAATAAGCGGGAGAGGAGGTGTTCAGCTGCAAGAAGGTGTGAATGTCCACCCATAATTACTGAAAAATGGGTAAGAAAAGGTGCGAATTCCCAACCATACATCATCAAATTCACGAGTGGATGTGTACGGCTACAAGAAGGTTTGAATGTCCGACCATAGTTTGTAAAAAGCGGGTAAGAAAAGGTTTGAATGCCCAAACATACACCATCAAAAGAGGGAGCGGAGGTGTTCCGCTGTAAGAAGGTGTGAATGTCCGATCATAGTTGGTAAAAAGCGGGTAAGAAAAGGTTAAAATACCCGACTGTACACAATCAAAAGAGGGAGCGGAGTTGTTCAGCTAAGAGAAGGTGTGAAAGTCCGACCATGGTTTGTAAAAAGCGGGTAAGAAAAGGTTAAAATACCCGACTGTACACAATCAATAGCGGGAGCGGAGTTGTTCGGCTACTAAAAGGTGTGAAAGTCCAACCCTGGTTTTAAAAAGCGGGTAAGAAAAGGTTCGAATGCCCGAACATACACCATCAAAAGAGGTAGCGGAGGTGTTCCGCTGTAAGACGGTGTGAATGTCCGATCATAGTTGGTAAAAAGCGGGTAAGAAAAGGTTAAAATACCCGACTGTACACCATCAAAAGAGGGAGCGGAGTTGTTCAGCTAAGAGAAGGTGTGAAAGTCCGACCATGGTTTGTAAAAAGCGGGTAAGAAAAGGTTCGTATGCCCGAATATACACTATCAAAACCGGAAGCGTAGGTGTTCGGCTGCAAGAAGGTGTGAACGTCCGACCAAAGTTTGTGAAAAAGCAGTTAAGAAAAGGTTCGAATATCTAACCAAACATAATCAAAAGCGGGAGCAGAGCTGTTCGACTGCAAGTAGGTGTGAATGTCAGAGAATAATTTGCAAAAAGCTGATGAGAAAGGGTGAGAAATCCCGACTATACACCATCAAATGCGGTAGCGGAGTTGTTCGGCTGTGAGTAGGTGTGATTCTCCAACCATAATTGCTGAAAAATGTGTTAGAAAAGGTAAGAATGCCGGTCCATACATCATCAAAAGCGGGAGAGGTGGTGTTCGGCTGCAAGTAGGTGTGAATGTCCATTAATAATTGCTTTAAAACATGAAAGAAAATTTTCGAATATCAAACCTTACATGATCATTAGCGGGAGAGGAGGTGTTCAGCTGCAAGAAGGTGTGAATATCCACCCATAATTACTGAAAAATGGGTAGGAAAAGATGCGAATGTCCAACCATAAATCATCAAAAGCAGGAGTGGAGTTGTTCAGCTACAAGAAGGTATGAAAGTCCAACCATGGTTTGTAAAAAGCGGGTAAGAGAAGGTTCGAATACCCGAATATATACCATCAAAAGCGGAAGCGGAGGTGTTCGGCTGCAAGAAGGTGTGAACGTCCGACCAAAGTTTGTAAAAAGCAGTTAAGAAAAGGTTTGAATATCCAACCGAACATAATCAAAAGTGGGAGCAGAGCTGTTCGACTGCAAGTAGGTGTGAATGTCAGATCATAATTGCTGAAAAATGTGATAGAAAAGACTAGAATGCCGGACAATACATCATCAAAAGCGGGAGAGGTGGTTTTCGGCTGCAAGAAGGTCTGAATGTCCACCCATAATTCCTGAAAAATGGGTAAAAAAAGAGTGCGAATGCCAAACCATACATCATCAAAAGCAGGAGTGGATGTGTTCGGCTACAAGAAGATTTGAATGTCCATCAATAATTGCTTTAAAACATGAAAGAAGATTTTCGAATATCAAACAGCACATGATCATAAGCGGGAGAGGAGTTGTTCAGCTACAAGAAGGTGTGAATGTCCACCCATAATTACTGAAAAATGGGTAAGAAAAGGTGAGAATGCCCAACCATACATCATCATAAGCAGGAGTGGATGTGTTCGGCTACAAGAAGGTTTAAATGTCCGACCATAGTTTGTAAAAAGCGGGTAAGAAAAGGTGAAAATACCCGACTGTACACAATCAAAAGAGGGAGCGGAGTTGTTCAGCAACAAAGAGTGAAAGTCTGACCATGGTTTGTAAAAAGTGGGTAAGAATGCCGGTCCATACATCATCAAAAGCGGGAGAGGTGGTGTTCGGCTGCAAGTAGGTGTGAATGTCCAGCCATAATTACTCACAAATGGGTAAGAAAAGGTAGTATTGCCAGACCATACATGATCAAAACAGGGAGCGGAGGTGGTTAAGCTGCAAGAAGGTGTTAATGTCCGACTAAGGTTTGTAAAAAGCGGGTAAGAAAAGGTGCGAATGCCCGAAAAATGTATGATCAAAAGAGGGAGCGGAGGTTTTCGGCTGAAAGAAGGTCTGAATGTCCAACCATAATTTGTAAAAACCGGGGAAGAAAAGGCTCGAAAGCCCGACTATACACCATCAAAAGCTGGAGCGGAGGTGTTCAGCTGCAAGGTCTGAATATCCATCAATAATTGCTAGAAAACATGAAAGAGAATTTTCGAATATCAAACCGCACATGATAATAAGCGGGAGAGGAGGTGTTCAGCTGCAAGAAGGTGTGAATGTCCACCCATAATTACTGAAAAATGGGTAAGAAAAGGTGCGAATTCCCAACCATACATCATCAAATGCACGAGTGGATGTGTTCGGCTACAAGAAGGTTTGAATGTCCGACCATAGTTTGTAAAAAGCGGGTAAGAAAAGGTTCGAATGCCCAAACATACACCATCAAAAGAGGGAGCGGAGGTGTTCCGCTGTAAGAAGGTATGAATGTCCGATCATAGTTGGTAAAAAGCGGGTAAGAAAAGGTTAAAATACCCGACTGTACACAATCAAAAGAGGGAGCGGAGTTGTTCAGCTAAGAGAAGGTGTGAAAGTCCGACCATGGTTTGTAAAAAGCGGGTAAGAAAAGGTTAAAATACCCGACTGTACACAATCAATAGCGGGAGCGGAGTTGTTCGGCTACTAAAAGGTGTGAAAGTCCGACCCTGGTTTTAAAAAGCGGGTAAGAAAAGGTTCGAATGCCCGAACATACACCATCAAAAGAGGTAGCGGAGGTGTTCCGCTGTAAGACGGTGTGAATGTCGATCATAGTTGGTAAAAAGCGGGTAAGAAAAGGTTAAAATACCCGACTGTACACCATCAAAAGAGGGAGCGGAGTTGTTCAGCTAAGAGAAGGTGTGAAAGTCCGACCATGGTTTGTAAAAAGCGGGTAAGAAAAGGTTCGTATGCCCGAATATACACTATCAAAACCGGAAGCGTAGGTGTTCGGCTGCAAGAAGGTGTGAACGTCCGACCAAAGTTTGTGAAAAAGCAGTTAAGAAAAGGTTCGAATATCTAACCAAACATAATCAAAAGCGGGAGCAGAGCTGTTCGACTGCAAGTAGGTGTGAATGTCAGAGAATAATTTGCAAAAAGCTGATGAGAAAGGGTGAGAAATCCCGACTATACACCATCAAATGCGGTAGCGGAGTTGTTCGGCTGTGAGTAGGTGTGATTCTCCAACCATAATTGCTGAAAAATGTGTTAGAAAAGGTAAGAATGCCGGTCCATACATCATCAAAAGCGGGAGAGGTGGTGTTCGGCTGCAAGTAGGTGTGAATGTCCATTAATAATTGCTTTAAAACATGAAAGAAAATTTTCGAATATCAAACCTTACATGATCATTAGCGGGAGAGGAGGTGTTCAGCTGCAAGAAGGTGTGAATATCCACCCATAATTACTGAAAAATGGGTAGGAAAAGATGCGAATGTCCAACCATAAATCATCAAAAGCAGGAGTGGAGTTGTTCAGCTACAAGAAGGTATGAAAGTCCAACCATGGTTTGTAAAAAGCGGGTAAGAGAAGGTTCGAATACCCGAATATATACCATCAAAAGCGGAAGCGGAGGTGTTCGGCTGCAAGAAGGTGTGAACGTCCGACCAAAGTTTGTAAAAAGCAGTTAAGAAAAGGTTTGAATATCCAACCGAACATAATCAAAAGTGGGAGCAGAGCTGTTCGACTGCAAGTAGGTGTGAATGTCAGATCATAATTGCTGAAAAATGTGATAGAAAAGACTAGAATGCCGGACAATACATCATCAAAAGCGGGAGAGGTGGTTTTTCGGCTGCAAGTAGGTGTGAATGTCCAGACATAATTACTCACAAACGGGGGAAGAAAAGGTAGTATTTCCAGACGACACATGATCAAAACAGGGAATGGAGGTGGTTCAGCTGCAAGGTGTGAATGTCTGACTAAAGTTTGTAAAAACCGTGTAAGACAAGGGACGAATGCCCGACAATGTATGATCAAAAGAGGGAGCGGAGGTATTCGGCTGCAAGGTCTGAATGTCCAACCACAATTTGTAAAAATCGGGGAAGAAAAGGCTCGAAAGCCTGACTATACACCATCAAAAGCGGGAGCAGAGGTGTTCCGGTGCAAGAAGGTCTGAATGTCCGACCAAAAATTACTGAAAAATGGGTAAGAAAAGGTGCGAATGCCAAATCATACATCATCAAAAGCAGGAGCGGATGTGTTCGGCTACAAGAAGGTTTGAATGTCCAACCATAGTAAGTAATAGGCGGGGAAGAAAAGGCTCGAATGCCCGACTATATACCATCAAAAGCGGAAGCGGAGGTGTTCGGCTGCAAGACGGTGTGGACGTCCGACCAAAGTTTGTAAAAAGCAGTTAAGAAAATGTTCGAATATCCAACCAAACATAATCAAAAGCGGGAGCAGAGCTGTTCGACTGCAAGTAGGTGTGAATATCAGATCATAATTTGCAAAAAGCTGTTGAGAAAGGGTGAGAATGCCCGACTATACACTATCAAATGTGGGAGCGGAGGTGTTCGTCTGTGAGTAGGTGTGAATGTCCGACCATAATTGCTGAAAAATGTGTTAGAAAAGGTAAGAATGCCGGACCATATATCATCAAAAGCGGGAGAGGTTGTGTTCGGCTGCAAGTAGGTGTGAATGTCCAGCCATAATTACTCACAAACGGGTAAGAAAAGGTACTATTGCCAGACCATATATGATCAAAACAGGGAGCGGAGGTGGTTCAGCTGCAAGAAGGTTTGAATGTCCGACTAAAGTTTGTAAAAAGCGGGTAAGACAAGGTGTGAATGCCCGACAATGTATGATCAAAAGAGGAGCGGAGGTTTTCGGCTGCAAGAAGGTCTGAATGTCCAACCATAATTTGTAAAAACCGGGGAAGAAAAGGCTCGAAAGCCCGACTATACACCATCAAAAGCTGGAGCGGAGGTGTTCAGCTGCAAGAAGGTCTGAATGTCCATCAATAATTGCTAGAAAACATGAAAGAGAATTTTCGAATATCAAACCGCACATGATAATAAGCGGGAGAGGAGGTGTTCAGCTGCAAGAAGGTGTGAATGTCCACCCATAATTACTGAAAAATGGGTAAGAAAAGGTGCGAATTCCCTACCATACATCATCAAATTCACGAGTGGATGTGTACGGCTACAAGAAGGTTTGAATGTCCGACCATAGTTTGTAAAAAGCGGGTAAGAAAAGGTTTGAATGCCCAAACATACACCATCAAAAGAGGGAGCGGAGGTGTTCCGCTGTAAGAAGGTGTGAATGTCCGATCATAGTTGGTAAAAAGCGGGTAAGAAAAGGTTAAAATACCCGACTGTACACAATCAAAAGAGGGAGCGGAGTTGTTCAGCTAAGAGAAGGTGTGAAAGTCCGACCATGGTTTGTAAAAAGCGGGTAAGAAAAGGTTAAAATACCCGACTGTACACAATCAATAGCGGAAGCGGAGTTGTTCGGCTACTAAAAGGTGTGAAAGTCCGACCCTGGTTTTAAAAAGCGGGTAAGAAAAGGTTCGAATGCCCGAACATACACCATCAAAAGAGGTAGCGGAGGTGTTCCGCTGTAAGACGGTGTGAATGTCCGATCATAGTTGGTAAAAAGCGGGTAAGAAAAGGTTAAAATACCCGACTGTACACCATCAAAAGAGGGAGCGGAGTTGTTCAGCTAAGAGAAGGTGTGAAAGTCCGACCATGGTTTGTAAAAAGCGGGTAAGAAAAGGTTCGTATGCCCGAATATACACTATCAAAACCGGAAGCGTAGGTGTTCGGCTGCAAGAAGGTGTGAACGTCCGACCAAAGTTTGTGAAAAAGCAGTTAAGAAAAGGTTCGAATATCTAACCAAACATAATCAAAAGCGGGAGCAGAGCTGTTCGACTGCAAGTAGGTGTGAATGTCAGAGAATAATTTGCAAAAAGCTGATGAGAAAGGGTGAGAAATCCCGACTATACACCATCAAATGCGGTAGCGGAGTTGTTCGGCTGTGAGTAGGTGTGATTCTCCAACCATAATTGCTGAAAAATGTGTTAGAAAAGGTAAGAATGCCGGTCCATACATCATCAAAAGCGGGAGAGGTGGTGTTCGGCTGCAAGTAGGTGTGAATGTCCATTAATAATTGCTTTAAAACATGAAAGAAAATTTTCGAATATCAAACCTTACATGATCATTAGCGGGAGAGGAGGTGTTCAGCTGCAAGAAGGTGTGAATATCCACCCATAATTACTGAAAAATGGGTAGGAAAAGATGCGAATGTCCAACCATAAATCATCAAAAGCAGGAGTGGAGTTGTTCAGCTACAAGAAGGTATGAAAGTCCAACCATGGTTTGTAAAAAGCGGGTAAGAGAAGGTTCGAATACCCGAATATATACCATCAAAAGCGGAAGCGGAGGTGTTCGGCTGCAAGTAGGTGTGAATGTCCAGCCATAATTACTCACAAACGGGTAAGAAAAGGTACTATTGCCAGACCATATATGATCAAAACAGGGAGCGGAGGTGGTTCAGCTGCAAGAAGGTTTGAATGTCCGACTAAAGTTTGTAAAAAGCGGGTAAGACAAGGTGTGAATGCCCGACAATGTATGATCAAAAGAGGAGCGGAGGTTTTCGGCTGCAAGAAGGTCTGAATGTCCAACCATAATTTGTAAAAACCGGGGAAGAAAAGGCTCGAAAGCCCGACTATACACCATCAAAAGCTGGAGCGGAGGTGTTCAGCTGCAAGAAGGTCTGAATGTCCATCAATAATTGCTAGAAAACATGAAAGAGAATTTTCGAATATCAAACCGCACATGATAATAAGCGGGAGAGGAGGTGTTCAGCTGCAAGAAGGTGTGAATGTCCACCCATAATTACTGAAAAAGGGGTAAGAAAAGGTGCGAATTCCCAACCATACATCATCAAATGCACGAGTGGATGTGTACGGCTACAAGAAGGTTTGAATGTCCGACCATAGTTTGTAAAAAGCGGGTAAGAAAAGGTTTGAATGCCCAAACATACACCATCAAAAGAGGGAGCGGAGGTGTTCCGCTGTAAGAAGGTGTGAATGTCCGATCATAGTTGGTAAAAAGCGGGTAAGAAAAGGTTAAAATACCCGACTGTACACAATCAAAAGAGGGAGCGGAGTTGTTCAGCTAAGAGAAGGTGTGAAAGTCCGACCATGGTTTGTAAAAAGCGGGTAAGAAAAGGTTAAAATACCCGACTGTACACAATCAATAGCGGGAGCGGAGTTGTTCGGCTACTAAAAGGTGTGAAAGTCCGACCCTGGTTTTAAAAAGCGGGTAAGAAAAGGTTCGAATGCCCGAACATACACCATCAAAAGAGGTAGCGGAGGTGTTCCGCTGTAAGACGGTGTGAATGTCCGATCATAGTTGGTAAAAAGCGGGTAAGAAAAGGTTAAAATACCCGACTGTACACCATCAAAAGAGGGAGCGGAGTTGTTCAGCTAAGAGAAGGTGTGAAAGTCCGACCATGGTTTGTAAAAAGCGGGTAAGAAAAGGTTCGTATGCCCGAATATACACTATCAAAACCGGAAGCGTAGGTGTTCGGCTGCAAGAAGGTGTGAACGTCCGACCAAAGTTTGTGAAAAAGCAGTTAAGAAAAGGTTCGAATATCTAACCAAACATAATCAAAAGCGGGAGCAGAGCTGTTCGACTGCAAGTAGGTGTGAATGTCAGAGAATAATTTGCAAAAAGCTGATGAGAAAGGGTGAGAAATCCCGACTATACACCATCAAATGCGGTAGCGGAGTTGTTCGGCTGTGAGTAGGTGTGATTCTCCAACCATAATTGCTGAAAAATGTGTTAGAAAAGGTAAGAATGCCGGTCCATACATCATCAAAAGCGGGAGAGGTGGTGTTCGGCTGCAAGTAGGTGTGAATGTCCATTAATAATTGCTTTAAAACATGAAAGAAAATTTTCGAATATCAAACCTTACATGATCATTAGCGGGAGAGGAGGTGTTCAGCTGCAAGAAGGTGTGAATATCCACCCATAATTACTGAAAAATGGGTAGGAAAAGATGCGAATGTCCAACCATAAATCATCAAAAGCAGGAGTGGAGTTGTTCAGCTACAAGAAGGTATGAAAGTCCAACCATGGTTTGTAAAAAGCGGGTAAGAGAAGGTTCGAATACCCGAATATATACCATCAAAAGCGGAAGCGGAGGTGTTCGGCTGCAAGTAGGTGTGAATGTCCAGCCATAATTACTCACAAACGGGTAAGAAAAGGTACTATTGCCAGACCATATATGATCAAAACAGGGAGCGGAGGTGGTTCAGCTACAAGAAGGTTTGAATGTCCGACTAAAGTTTGTAAAAAGCGGGTAAGACAAGGTGTGAATGCCCGACAATGTATGATCAAAAGAGGAGCGGAGGTTTTCGGCTGCAAGAAGGTCTGAATGTCCAACCATAATTTGTAAAAACCGGGGAAGAAAAGGCTCGAAAGCCCGACTATACACCATCAAAAGCTGGAGCGGAGGTGTTCAGCTGCAAGAAGGTCTGAATGTCCATCAATAATTGCTAGAAAACATGAAAGAGAATTTTCGAATATCAAACCGCACATGATAATAAGCGGGAGAGGAGGTGTTCAGCTGCAAGAAGGTGTGAATGTCCACCCATAATTACTGAAAAATGGGTAAGAAAAGGTGCGAATTCCCAACCATACATCATCAAATGCACGAGTGGATGTGTACGGCTACAAGAAGGTTTGAATGTCCGACCATAGTTTGTAAAAAGCGGGTAAGAAAAGGTTTGAATGCCCAAACATACACCATCAAAAGAGGGAGCGGAGGTGTTCCGCTGTAAGAAGGTGTGAATGTCCGATCATAGTTGGTAAAAAGCGGGTAAGAAAAGGTTAAAATACCCGACTGTACACAATCAAAAGAGGGAGCGGAGTTGTTCAGCTAAGAGAAGGTGTGAAAGTCCGACCATGGTTTGTAAAAAGCGGGTAAGAAAAGGTTAAAATACCCGACTGTACACAATCAATAGCGGGAGCGGAGTTGTTCGGCTACTAAAAGGTGTGAAAGTCCGACCCTGGTTTTAAAAAGCGGGTAAGAAAAGGTTCGAATGCCCGAACATACACCATCAAAAGAGGTAGCGGAGGTGTTCCGCTGTAAGACGGTGTGAATGTCCGATCATAGTTGGTAAAAAGCGGGTAAGAAAAGGTTAAAATACCCGACTGTACACCATCAAAAGAGGGAGCGGAGTTGTTCAGCTAAGAGAAGGTGTGAAAGTCCGACCATGGTTTGTAAAAAGCGGGTAAGAAAAGGTTCGTATGCCCGAATATACACTATCAAAACCGGAAGCGTAGGTGTTCGGCTGCAAGAAGGTGTGAACGTCCGACCAAAGTTTGTGAAAAAGCAGTTAAGAAAAGGTTCGAATATCTAACCAAACATAATCAAAAGCGGGAGCAGAGCTGTTCGACTGCAAGTAGGTGTGAATGTCAGAGAATAATTTGCAAAAAGCTGATGAGAAAGGGTGAGAAATCCCGACTATACACCATCAAATGCGGTAGCGGAGTTGTTCGGCTGTGAGTAGGTGTGATTCTCCAACCATAATTGCTGAAAAATGTGTTAGAAAAGGTAAGAATGCCGGTCCATACATCATCAAAAGCGGGAGAGGTGGTGTTCGGCTGCAAGTAGGTGTGAATGTCCATTAATAATTGCTTTAAAACATGAAAGAAAATTTTCGAATATCAAACCTTACATGATCATTAGCGGGAGAGGAGGTGTTCAGCTGCAAGAAGGTGTGAATATCCACCCATAATTACTGAAAAATGGGTAGGAAAAGATGCGAATGTCCAACCATAAATCATCAAAAGCAGGAGTGGAGTTGTTCAGCTACAAGAAGGTATGAAAGTCCAACCATGGTTTGTAAAAAGCGGGTAAGAGAAGGTTCGAATACCCGAATATATACCATCAAAAGCGGAAGCGGAGGTGTTCGGCTGCAAGAAGGTGTGAACGTCCGACCAAAGTTTGTAAAAAGCAGTTAAGAAAAGGTTTGAATATCCAACCGAACATAATCAAAAGTGGGAGCAGAGCTGTTCGACTGCAAGTAGGTGTGAATGTCAGATCATAATTGCTGAAAAATGTGATAGAAAAGACTAGAATGCCGGACAATACATCATCAAAAGCGGGAGAGGTGGTTTTTCGGCTGCAAGTAGGTGTGAATGTCCAGACATAATTACTCACAAACGGGGGAAGAAAAGGTAGTATTTCCAGACCACACATGATCAAAACAGGGAATGGAGGTGGTTCAGCTGCAAGGTGTGAATGTCTGACTAAAGTTTGTAAAAACCGTGTAAGACAAGGGGCGAATGCCCGACAATGTATGATCAAAAGAGGGAGCGGAGGTTTTCGGCTGCAAGGTCTGAATGTCCAACCACAATTTGTAAAAATCGGGGAAGAAAAGGCTCGAAAGCCTGACTATACACCATCAAAAGCGGGAGCAGAGGTGTTCCGGTGCAAGAAGGTCTGAATGTCCGACCAAAAATTACTGAAAAATGGGTAAGAAAAGGTGCGAATGCCAAATCATACATCATCAAAAGCAGGAGCGGATGTGTTCGGCTACAAGAAGGTTTGAATGTCCAACCATAGTAAGTAATAGGCGGGGAAGAAAAGGCTCGAATGCCCGACTATATACCATCAAAAGCGGAAGCGGAGGTGTTCGGCTGCAAGACGGTGTGAACGTCCGACCAAAGTTTGTAAAAAGCAGTTAAGAAAATGTTCGAATATCCAACCAAACATTATCAAAAGCGGGAGCAGAGCTGTTCGACTGCAAGTAGGTGTGAATATCAGATCATAATTTGCAAAAAGCTGTTGAGAAAGGGTGAGAATGCCCGACTATACACTATCAAATGTGGGAGCGGAGGTGTTCGTCTGTGAGTAGGTGTGAATGTCCGACCATAAATGCTGAAAAATGTGTTAGAAAAGGTAAGAATGCCGGACCATATATCATCAAAAGCGGGAGAGGTTGTGTTCGGCTGCAAGTAGGTGTGAATGTCCGGCCATAATTACTCACAAACGGGTAAGAAAAGGTAGTATTGCCAGACCATATATGATCAAAACAGGGAGCGGAGGTGGTTCAGCTGCAAGAAGGTTTGAATGTCCGACTAAAGTTTGTAAAAAGCGGGTAAGACAAGGTGTGAATGCCCGACAATGTATGATCAAAAGAGGAGCGGAGGTTTTCGGCTGCAAGAAGGTCTGAATGTCCACCCATAATTACTGAAAAATGGGTAAGAAAAGGTACGAAAGCCCAACCGCACATGATCATAAGTGGATGAGAAGGTGTTCGACTGCAAGTAGGTGTGAATGTAAGATCATAATTTGTAAAAAGCGGGTAAGAAAAGGTAAGAATGCCCAACCATAAATTATCAAAAGCGGCAGCAGAGTTTCGGCTCGTATTTATCAATGTCTAGATAGATTTCAACAAAAAACAACGTTGTACTTTGCAGTAAAAGAAAGTGCAAATCAAAAGTTTTAGGAATCCGAGAATAAGCTTATTTTCATGAGTTCTGCACGATTTCGGATTTTATGTATAAAATGAATTCCTTCACGCAAACTAAGTTAACACTGCTTTGTCCTTCATATGTACCCATTTCTACATATATTTCAAGCATAAACTTTCTCATACTACCCTGAATGAGAAAGAGCCAAACTTGTGATTAAGCCATACGACCCTTTTGAGGAGTTCTGCATGGTTTGGGATTTTATCTATAAAATTCCTTCACTCAAACTATGTTAAAACGGCTTTTACCTTCATATTTATCAATGTCTCGATAGATTTAAACAAAAAAACAACGTTGTACTTTGCAATAAAAGAAAGAGCAAATCAAAAGTTTTAGGAATCCGAGAATAAGCTTATTTTCATGAGTTCTGCACGATTTCGGATTTTATGTATAAAATGAATTCATTCACTCAAACCAAGTTAAAACTGCTTTTTCCTTCATATTTATCAATGTCTAGATCGACTTCAACAAAGAACAACATTGTATTTTGCAGTAGAAGAAAGAGCAAAACTGAAGGATCAGGAATCCGAGAATAAGCTTCTTTTCATACGTTCTGCATGATTTGGGATTTTATGTATAAAATGAATTCCTTCACTCAAACTAAGTTAACACTGCTTTGTCCTTCATATGTAACCATTTCTACATATATTTCAAGCATAAACTTCCTCATACTACCCTGAATGAGAAAGAGCCACACTTGTGATTAAGCCATACGCCCCTTTTGAGGAGTTCTGCATGATTTGGGATTTTATCTATAAAATCAATTCCTTCACTCAAACTATGTTAAAACGGCTTTTACCTTCATATTTATCAATGTCTCGATAGATTTAAACAAAAAAACAATGTTGTACTTTGCAGTAAAAGAAAGAGCCAATCAAAAGTTTTAGGAATCCGAGAATAAGCTTATTTTCATGAGTTCTCCACGATTTCGGATTTTATGTATAAAATGAATTCATTCACTCAAACCAAGTTAAAACTGCTTTTTCATTCATATTTATCAATGTCTAGATCGACTTCAACAAAGAAAAACATTGTATTTTGCAGTAGAAGAAAGAGCAAAACTGAAGTTTCCTGAACTGATCAGGAATCCGAGAATAAGCTTATTTTCTTATGGGCAAGTGGGAACTGCTTTGTCCTTCATATTTATCAATGTGTAGATGGATTTCAACTTCTTCAAAGTCCAATGTTTTTCTTTGTTGAAGTCGATCTAGACATTGATGAATATGGAAGGACAAAGCAGTTTTAACTTGGTTTGAGCAAAGCAATTCATTTTATAGCAAAATCCGAAATCGTGCAGAACTCATGAAAGCAGGCTTATACTCGGATTCCTGAAACTTTAGATTTGCTCTTTCTTTTACTGCAAAGTACAACGTTGTTTTTTTGTTTAAATCTTTGTAGACATGGTAAATATGAAGAACAAATCAGTTTTAACATAGTTTGAGTGAAGTAATGCATTTTATAAGCAAAATCCCAAATCATGCAGAACTCACGAAAAGCTTTTTCTCGCTTTTCACTGCTTTTTACAAACTTTGGTCGGACGTTCACACCTTCTTGCATCCGAACACCTCCGCTTCCGCTTTTGATGATGTATATTCGGGCATTCGAACCTTTTATTACCCGCTTTTTACAAACCATTGTCGGACTTTCACACCTTCTTGCAGCCGAACACCACCTCTACCGCTTTTGATGATGTATGGTTCAGTATTCTTACCTTTTCTAACACATTTTTCAGCAATTATGGTCGGACATTCACACCTACTCACAGCTGGACACCTCCGCTCCCGCTTTTGATCATACAATGTCGGGACATCGCTCCTTGTCTTACCAGCTTTTTACAAACTATAGTCAGACATTCACACCTTGCAGCTGAACCTCCGCTCCCTGTTTTGATCATGTATGGTCTGGCAATACTACCTTTTCTTCCCCCGTTTGTGAGTAATTATGGCTGGACATTCACACCTACTTGCAGTCGAACAGCTCTGCTCCCGCTTTTGATTACGTTTGGTTGGATATTCGAACCTTTTCTTAACTGCTTTTTACAAACCATGGTCGGACTTTCACACCTTCTTGTAGCCGAACAACTCCGCTCCCGCTATTGATTTTGTACAGTCGGGTATTTTAACCTTTTCTTACCCGCTTTTTACCAACTATGGTCGGACATTCACACCATCTTACAGCGGAACACCTCCGCTCCCACTTTTTATGGTGTATAGTCGGGCATTCGAACCTTTTCTTACCCGCTATTTACAAACTATGGTAGGACATTCAAACTTTCGTGTATCCGAAAACCTCCGCTCTCTCTTTTGATCATACATTGTCGGACATTCGCACCTTTTCTTACCCGCTTTTTACAAACCATGGTCGGACTGTCACACCTTCTTGTAGCCGAACACATCCGCTCCCGCTATTGATTGTGTACAGTCGGGTATATTAACCTTTTCTTACCCGCTTTTTACCAAGTATGGTTGGACATTCACACCTTCGTACAGCGGAACACCTCCACTCCCTCTTTTGATGGTGTATGTTCGGGCATTCAAACCTTTTCTTACCAGCTTTTTCCAAACTATGGTCGGCTATTCACAGCTTCCTCTCCACCATACTTGTATGGTGGGATATTCACACCCACTTGCATCCGAAGACCTCCGCCACAAATTTTGTTGATATTTAGTCGGACATTCGCACCTTACCCGCTTTTGGCAAACTATGGCCTTCTTGCAGCCAAACAACTCTGATCTTGCTTTTGATGATGTAAGGTTGGGCATTCAGACCTTGCTTCACCTGCTTTTCACCAAATATAGTCGGACATTCACACCTTCTTGCAGCCGAACACTTCCGCTCCACCTTTTAGTGTTCTATCACACCTTTTTTTTCACCTCATTTTATACATTATGGTTGGAAATTTTCAACCACTCTCATCCGAAGACCTCTCCTCCCGCTTTTGTTAATATATTTGAACTTTAGTTTTACATTCAAACCTTCTTGCAGCTGAACCACCTCCGCTCCCTGTTTTGATCATATATGGTCTGGCTACTACCTTTTCTTACCCGTTTGTGAGTAATTATGGCTGGACATTCACACCTACTTGCAGTCGAACACAACCTCTCTCGCTTTTTATGATGTATGGACCGGCATTTTTACCTTTTCTAACACATTTTTCAGCAATTATGGTCGGAGATTCACACCTACTCACAGCCGAACAACTCAGCTTCCGCATTTGATGATGTATAGTCGGGCATTCTCACCCTTTCTCATCATCTTTTTGCAAATTATGATCTGACATTCACACCTACTTGCAGTCGAACAGCTCTGCTCCCGCTTTTTATTATGTTTGGTTGGATATTCGAACCTTTTCTTAACTTCTTTTTACATATTTTGGTTGGACGTTCACACCTTCTTGTAGCCGAACACTTCCACTCCTGCTTTTGATGATGTATGGTTGGGCATTCACACATTTTTTTTGCCCATTTTTCAGGAATTATGAGTGGACATTCACACCTTGCAGCTGAACACCTCCTATCCCACTTATGATCATGTGCGGTTTGATTTTCGAAAAGTTTCTTTCATGTTTTCTAGCAATTATTGATGGACATGTAGACCTTCTTGCAGCTGAACACCTCCGCTCCCGCTTTTGATCATACATTGTCAGGCATTCGCACCTTGTCTTACCCACTTTTTACAAACTTTAGTCGAACAGTCACACCTTTTTGCAGCCGAACACCACCTCTCCCGCTTTTGATGATGTATGGTCCAGCATTCTTACCTTTTCTAACACATTCTTCAGCAATTATGGTCGGACATTCACACCTACTCAGAGCCGAACACCTCCGCTCCCGCATTTGATGGTGTATAGTCGGGCATTCTCACCCTTTCTCATCAGCTTTTTACAAATTATGATCTGACATTCACACCTGCTTTTGATAATGTATTGTTAGGCATTCGCACCTTTTTTTTACCCATTTTTCATGAATTATGGGTGGACATTCACACCTTCTTGCAGCCTAACACCTCCTCTCCCGCTTATGATCATGTGCGGTTTGATATTCGAAAATTTACTTTCTTGTTTTAAAGCAATTATTGATGGACATTCAAACCTTCTTTTTGATGGTGTATAGTCGGGCTTTCGAGCCTTTTCTTCCCGGTTTTTACAAACCATGGTCGGACTTTCACACCTTCTTGTAGCCGAACAACTCCGCTCCCGCTATTGATTGTGTAAAGTCGGGTATTTTAACCTTTTCTTACCCGCTTTTTACCAACTATGGTCGGACATTCACACCGTCTTACAGCGGAACACCTCTGCTCCCGCTTTTGATGGTGTATAGTCGGGCATTCGAACCTTTTCTTACCCGCTTTTTACAAACTATGGTGGGACATTCAAACCTTCTTGTATCCGAAAACCTCCGCTCTCTCTTTTGATCATACATTGTCGGACATTCGCACCTTTTCTTACCCGCTTTTTACAAACCATGGTCGGACTTTCACATCTTCTTGTAGCCGAACACATCCGCTCCCGCTATTGATTGTGTACAGTCGGGTATTTTAACCTTTTCTTACCCGCTTTTTACCAAGTATGGTCGGACATTCACACCTTCGTACAGCGGAACACCTCCGCTCCCTCTTTTGATGGTGTATGTTCGGGCATTCAAACCTTTTCTTACCCGCTTTTTCCAAACTATGGTCGGCTATTCACAGCTTCCTCTCCACCATACCTGTATGGTGGGATATTCACACCCACTTGCATCTGAAGACCTCCGCCCCAAATTTTGTTGATATTTAGTCGGACATTCGCACCTTACCCGCTTTTGGCAAACTATGGCCTTCTTGCAGCCAAACACCTCTGATCTCGCTTTTGATGATGTAAGGTTGGGCATTCAGACCTTGCTTCACCTGCTTTTCACCAAATATAGTCGGACATTCACACCTTCTTGCAGCCGAACACTTCCGCTCCACCTTTTAGTGTTCTATCACACCTTTTTTTCACCGCATTTAATACATTATGGTCGGAAATTTTCAACCACTCTCATCCGAAGACCTCTCCTCCCGCTTTTATTAATATATTTGAACTTTAGTCGGACATTCAAACCTTCTTGCAGCTGAACCACCTCCGCTCCCTGTTTTGATCATATATGGTCTGGCAATACTACCTTTTCTTACCCGTTTGTGAGTAATTATGGCCTGACATTCACACCTACTTGCAGCCGAACACAACCTCTCTCGCTTTTGATGATGTATGGACCGGCATTCTTACCTTTTCTAACACATTTTTCAGCAATTATGGTCGGAGATTCACACTTACTCACAGCCGAACAACTCCGCTCCCACATTTGATGGTGTATAGTCGGGCATTCTCACCCTTTCTCATCAGCTTTTTGCAAATTATGATCTGACATTCACACCTACTTGCAGTCGAACAGCTCTGCTCCCGCTTTTGATTATGTTTGGTTGGATATTCGAACCTTTTCTTAACTTCTTTTTACATATTTTGGTTGGACGTTCACACCTTCTTGTAGCCGAACACTTCCACTCCTGCTTTTGATGATGTATGGTTGGGCATTCACACCTTTTTTTTGCCCATTTTTCAGGAATTATGGGTGGACATTCACACCTTGCAGCTGAACACCTCCTATCCCACTTATGATCATGTGCGGTTTGATTTTCGAAAAGTTTCTTTCATGTTTTCTAGCAATTATTGATGGACATGTAGACCTTCTTGCAGCTGAACACCTCCGCTCCCGCTTTTGATCATACATTGTCAGGCATTCGCACCTTGTCTTACCCACTTTTTACAAACTTTAGTCGAACAGTCACACCTTTTTGCAGCCGAACACCACCTCTCCCGCTTTTGATGATGTATGGTCCAGCATTCTTACCTTTTCTAACACATTCTTCAGCAATTATGGTCGAACATTCACACCTACTCAGAGCCGAACACCTCCGCTCCCGCATTTGATGGTGTATAGTCGGGCATTCTCACCCTTTCTCATCAGCTTTTTACAAATTATGATCTGACATTCACACCTGCTTTTGATAATGTATTGTTAGGCATTCGCACCTTTTTTTTACCCATTTTTCATGAATTATGGGTGGACATTCACACCTTCTTGCAGCCGAACACCTTCTCTCCCGCTTATGATCATGTGCGGTTTGATATTCGAAAATTTACTTTCTTGTTTTAAAGCAATTATTGATTGACATTCAAACCTTCTTTTTGATGGTGTATAGTCGGGCTTTCGAGCCTTTTCTTCCCGGTTTTTACAAACCATGGTCGGACTTTCACACCTTCTTGTAGCCGAACAACTCCGCTCCCGCTATTGATTGTGTACAGTCGGGTATTTTAACCTTTTCTTACCCGCTTTTTACCAACTATGGTCGGACATTCACACCGTCTTACAGCGGAACACCTCTGCTCCCGCTTTTGATGGTGTATAGTCGGGCATTCGAAGCTTTTCTTACCCGCTTTTTACAAACTATGGTGGGACATTCAAACCTTCTTGTATCCGAAAACCTCCGCTCTCTCTTTTGATCATACATTGTCGGACATTCGCACCTTTTCTTACCCGCTTTTTACCAAACCATGGTCGGACTTTCACATCTTCTTGTAGCCGAACACATCCGCTCCCGCTATTGATTGTGTACAGTCGGGTATTTTAACCTTTTCTTACCCGCTTTTTACCAACTATGGTCGGACATTCACACCTTCGTACAGCGGAACACCTCCGCTCCCTCTTTTGATGGTGTATGTTCGGGCATTCAAACCTTTTCTTACCCGCTTTTTCCAAACTATGGTCGGCTATTCACAGCTTCCTCTCCACCATACTTGTATGGTGGAATATTCACACCCACTTGCATCCGAAGACCTCCGCCCCAAATTTTGTTGATATTTAGTCGGACATTCGCACCTTACCCGCTTTTGGAAAACGATGGCCTTCTTGCAGCCAAACACCTCTGATCTCGCTTTTGATGATGTAAGGTTGGGCATTCAGACCTTGCTTCACCTGCTTTTCACCAAATATAGTCGGACATTCACACCTTCTTGCAGCCGAACACTTCCGCTTTTAGTGTTCTATGAGGCATTCACATATTTTTTTTCACTGTATTTTATAGATTATGGTTGGAAATTCTCACCCACTCTCATCTGAAGACCTCTCCTCCCGCTTTTGTTAATATATAGTCGGGCATTCGAACCTTTTCTTACCCGCTTTTTACAAATTATAGTCGAACATTCACACCTACTTGCAGCTGAATACTTCCGCTCCACCTTTTAGGTATGTATGGTTGGCATTTGCACCTCTTTTTATACTGATTGCTGAAGATTAAGTTGTACTTTCTCAAACTACAACATTTTTTTATTTGTTGAAACTTGATTTGAAGTGGATAAATAAGGAGGACAAACAGTTTTAAGTCAGGCTGATAGAAGGAATTAATTTTATAGCAAAATCTGTACTTCGTCATATGTCGAGAGATGCTTATTGCTGAAGAAGTTCTTTCTCATTCTACAAAGTACAACGTTGTTTATCGTTGAAACTTGATTAGACATGAATAAATATGAAGGACAAAGCAGTCTTAACTTGGTTTGAGTTAAGGAATTCGTTTTATAGGAGAATCCGAATTCGTGCATAACTCATAAAATAGAGCTTATTTTCGGATTCCTGAAGAATGATTCTGGTTCTTTCTCATAATACAAAGTTTGTTGTTTATTGTTGAAACTTCATCAGAAGTGAAGAAATAAATGAATGCCTATCAACAAATGTGGGATCTAAACTCTAGTGCTTCCTCTAAAATAATTTCCTTTCTCAATTTAGAAATGTGTGTGTGTAAGTCACAACACCCGTGACACCAAAACGGCTTTCTTTTCTCTACACTCTGCACTATGAGCACACACACCAAATCAGAAAGGCTTTTTTCTCTCTTTTCTACATTATGGACTGTGGGGACACAAAACCGCTCTCTCTCTTTTTTTTTTTTATCGTGTGCCAGGGCGTTGTCTCATGTATTAGATTATGCTTAAGATACGAATGGGTTTATCAGTCACATCAGAATCCATACATACTGATCCTCCCGTAATAAAATGGTCGGATCTTATCAAACACACTTTGTTTCTTGTGACAATCAAGTCAGCGAAACAGCGTATACACGTCAAGACACTGAATCAAGTTTGCCACAAGAACTCATAAGTTTGGCAGTATTGCTCTGCCATCAGCAATGATACACCCATTTTATTTTCGTGAGACATGTGCAAGCACCTGTTCATCTACTGTTCTATCACTATGAATTAGTAATCTATTATCAATAAGGATACTTCTACAACTACTATCAAAGTATGTCCGGACTTCTTATGTTGTCAGTTGCTATATATGAATAAGTGGGTAGCTACTGACAAGCATTAAGCATGTCACACAGCCCAAACATATAACATTTCAGGACACACCACACAGTTAACAACCACAGTGAAGCGTGTCAAAGCCCAAACATGTAACATTCAACAGGACACTTACACAACACATTCAAATCAAACAGTCAGACAACATACAAGAACATATACCCCAGCCGGCATTGCTCCCTGCCTATTTTCGTACAGCACACTATGTGTGCGCACACCTTTATTCACAAACTCTTCAACTTATACTCTTTTACCGAAGCTGCTACAGCTCGATTGGCCAAATACCCTTAGATCCTATTTCGGTTAATTTGACATCTGCCTTGTATGTAACAGATTAGCGGTTTAGCAGTTTTAATTTAGTTTGAGTGAAGGAATTAATTTTATAGCAAAATCCGAAATCGTGAAGAACTAAGCTTATTCTCGGATTCCTGAATCTTTAGATTTGCTCTTTCTTTTACTGCAAAGTACAATGTTGAGCAGCACTAATGAGTTGTTTCTATTTTTGGCAGGCTTTACCTTTGCGGGTGAAGCCCTTTCTGTCTGTGCAAAAGAAATCTTCTTACTGTGCAGAGTGACTTCTCTGAGTAGAGTCGCCTTACTTGTTGCGACTGTGCCGATGTTCGAAGCTGGAGTGCAAAGTTGTTGCTTGAATGGTGCTTGCTGGAGCGTGCGGGAGTGCAAAGTTATACCATTTAAAAGGGCTGAAGAGTGCTCAGTGCAGCGGGTGGGCGACACTCTGGCCACCTTGAAAACCGAGATTACATCCACTACCAGGGGCAGCCCAAGTTCTGCCGCAAGTGTGGTGAGCATGGGCACCTGGTTGAGGCTTGTACCAAGGTGTTATGTGGGAAGAGCAGAGAAATTGGGCAAACTTTTGGAGAGTGTCCAAATGGCAGGAAATGTAATCTCTGTGGAGAATTAAATCACCTCTTCAGAGATTGCCCTAAATCTTTTGCCAACAAATTAAAGACGGTAAAGCCACAGTCAAGCCAACAAAGAGAAGGACCAAAGGTGGCAGTTGGTGAACAAAGTGAAGAGGTTGACCCAATAAATTCAAACTTCCCGCCAAAAGCTTGGATTGGAAGTGAGGAGCAAAAAGGGGAGGGGCCTGTAGAGGCCTCACCACTCAGTGTTGAAGTCTGTGAGAATTCACAGGCAGAGGGTGGAGCTACGCTAAATGAGGAGGAAGAGCAGACAGGTGAGTCTAGTGAAGATACTCACCTCCCCGAAGGTCAACAGCCGAAGAGGACGGCATCTGAGCCTCTGATTCCCCAGTGGTATCAGAGAAGAGGGGAAGGGTTAGGTCCCTTTCAGACAGTTCTTCAGTGGAAGAACCTAGAGTCTTCCCCTCCGACTCACCAAATGAGGTCTCCTTTTTAACTTCAGCTCTGCACTCGACCCCCAGGGACTCAAAGTTAAATGCAACATTGCGTCAGAGGCCAACACCGAGAGTCCGAAAAGGAAATATAGATCAACCTACTCACTTTTCACCTAAAGAAATGAAGGAAGAGCTAGTTTCCCAAGAAATAACCTGTGTGTAATTTGTTTTGATAACTTAGAAAAACGAAAATGACATTCCTACTTTCCTTTATGCTTTTAATGGTTCTCACCTTCTCAACACTAAATGTGAGAAGTGTGAAATCAAAGACAAGAGCCCAGAGTATTTTATCCATCTTAGACTCCATAAAATCAGATGTGTTTTTAATACAAGAATGTGGACTACCTTTTTTAAAAAACCATAGACAATGGGAGGAAATGTGGCCCCATTTATCGATATGGAGTGGCTCAAATCAAAATAAAAATGATGGTGTGGCCATTCTAATTAAAAATCCGCATGTTCTGGTGAAAGGTAGCACAGTGGTGAGAGACGGACGGGCACTTTTAGCACACTTGAATTTTATGGGGCAAGACTTTAACCTCTTAAATATTTATGGTTTCAATGGAAAAAATGAAAGGTATGACCTTTTAGAAGATATACAGCTTTACATGCTAGGGCAAGTACCTTTAGTTGTAGGAGGGGATTTTAACTGTATCTTGAGCAGGAAAGATAGAAAAAGAGCAGGGGTAGATTTTAAAGTGGATAAGACTTCGATTTTACTTCAGGGCATATGCAGGGATTTTAAGCTTACTGACTGTTTTAAAACCATGCATCCCAGAGAGGAGGGCTTCACCTGGTTTAGTCATGATGGCACCAGAGCCTCTCGCATTGATTATTTCTTTACTAGAGATTGCCCACCCACTGATGTTAGATTAACCCCTGTTTTCTTTTCAGACCACCTTATGCTCTCCTGCACCCTTTCACCCCCTTCTGGTGTGACGGTAGGAAGTGGTCTGTGGAAACTCAACTGTTCCCTGTTGGAGGATGAAATCATAGTCAGTCAGTACAGGGAATGTTATAAAGAGTGGCAGACCCTTCAAGACCTCTACGAAACACATGCACAATGGTGGGAAATGGTGAAGGAAACGACCCAGACTTTTTTTAAACAGCAAGGTAAACGTAAAAAAAGGAAAGAGAATAGATGTATGATGGGACTACATAAACGCTTACAGCGCTACTTTAAACTAAATCAGTGTGGCATAGACTTTAAAGAAGAAATCAAAGATGTCAAAAAGGAAATGTCAGTTTTAGCAGAAATAAAGAGTAAAGGAATTTTTGTAAGAAGCAGGGAGCAGGAAATTGAGGAAGGTGAAAAAGAAAGAAAGTTATAAATAAAAAGGAGTGTATTCAAAATCTAAAAAGAGAAGATGGGTTTTTAACAAAATCCACACAAGAGATGATTGAAACTGTACATACCTTTTATAGTAACATGTACAAAGAGAAACCAGTGCACTTGGAAACATCGGCAGAAATCTTAAAATTCGTTGACAAAACCGTAAAAGAGAATGCACACTTGACACAGAATTTTACTGCTTTAGAGTTAAAAAAATGCCTAACAGGTTTTAAGAGAAGTCGAGCTCCGGGTTTAGACGGGCTTCCTGCAGAATTCTATCTGACCTATTGGGACCTTTTATCATCAGACATTTTAGATGTTTTTAAAGATTTTGAAAAACTCGACCGACTGCCTGACAGTTTTAGAGTGGGAATAGTGACTCTACTTTATAAAAAAAATGATAAGACTGACCTAAAGAATTGGAGGCCCATCACACTTTTAAACTTTGACTGTAAACTTTTTAGCAAGGTTTTAGCGACACGGATGTCCTCTGTTTTAGAGGAGGTAATTCACCCAGACCAAGCTTGTGCCATCTCAGGGAGACAACTCACCGACAGCCTCGTACTGATTCGAGACATCATTGATTACGCTAGAGACAGAAACACCCGGCTTGTCATCTTAAATTTAGACTTTGAAAAAGCATTTGATCGGGTCTCGCATCAATATCTCTTTCAGGTGTTGCAGCCATCGAAAAGGGCCCGATTGTTCCTACTTGGTGAGCTTTGCTTGGTTGAGACGCTTGCCCCCCCCCCCCTGCTCCTCGGCTGACCAAGTAGAAACAATCTATTCGATGGCTGCCTTGTCTTGTAAGGCGACTCTACTCAGAGAAGTCACTCTGCAAAGTAGCAAGATTTCTTTTGCACAGACAGAAAGGGCTTCACCCGCAAAGGTAAAGCCTGCCAATAATAGAAACAACTCATTAGTGCTGCTCTCCACGGAAGTCTTTAGTAAAAGGCGAAAGACTTGTATGTTATGAAGAGAAACCAGAGTACGATTATCCGTCACTGCGGGAGCAGGGCATCAGGCTAGTTGGTATAGCCACCTTCCCCATGGTGAGCTTTGCTTGGTTGAGACGCTTGCCCCCCCCCCCCCCCCCCCCCCCCCCCCCCCTCCCCCCCCTTGCTCCTCGGCTGACCAAGTAGGAACAATCGGGCCCTATTCGATGGCTGCCTTGTCTTTTACTCTATGCAAAAGACAAGGCAGCAACAAAAACACCACGAGAATCCCGTATTGAGGCTTTGTTCTGACCGCTCATTCGGTGTCGCGTTTCTTTCAAGCAATTCTCCCGGTTAGCCGACACTCGGCTCGCTCCCATAGCCGTGTTAAAGTCTACTTCGCATTCACTCTCTTTTCTCAGCAGACTCTTGGGATTTTATCTATAAAATGAATTCCTTCACTCAAACTATGTTAAAACTGCTTTGTCGTTCATATTTACCATGTCTAGAAAGATTTAAACAAAAAAAACAACGTTGTACTTTGCAGTAAAAGAAAGAGCAAATCTAAAGTTTCAGGAATCCGAGAATAAGCTTACTTTCATGAGTGCTTCACGATTTCGGATTTTGCTATAAAATGAATTCCTTCACTCAAACTAAATTAAAACTGCTAAACCGCTAATCTGTTACATGTAAGGCAGATGTCAAATTCACCGAAATAGGATCTAAGGGTATTCGGCCAATCGAGCTGTAGCAGCTTCGGTAAAAGAGTGAGTTTGTGAATAAAGGTGTGCGCACACATAGTGTGCTGTACGAAAATAGGCAGGGAGCAATGCCGGCTGGGGTATATGTTCTTGTATGTTGTCTGACTGTTTGATTTGAATGTGTTGTGTAAGTGTCCTGTTAAATGTTACATGTTTGGGCTTTGACACGCTTCACTGTGGTTGTTAACTGTGTGGTGTGTCCTGAAATGTTATATGTTTGGGCTGTGTGACATGCTTAATGCTTGTCAGTAGCTACCCACTTATTCATATATAGCAACTGACAACATAAGAAGTCCGGACATACTTTGATAGTAGTTGTAGAAGTATCCTTATTGATAATAGATCACTAATTCATAGTGATAGAACAGTAGATGAACAGGTGCTTGCACATGTCTCACGAAAATAAAATGGGTGTATCATTGCTGATGGCAGAGCAATACTGCCAAACTTATGAGTTCTTGTGGCAAACTTGATTCAGTGTCTTGACGTGTATACGCTGTTTCGCTGACTTGATTGTCACAAGAAACAAAGTGTGTTTGATAAGATCCGACCATTTTATTACGGGAGGATCAGTATGTATGGATTCTGATGTGACTGATAAACCCATTCGTATCTTAAGCATAATCTAATACATGAGACAACGCCCTGGCACACGATAAAAAAAAAAAGAGAGAGAGCGGTTTTGTGTCCCCACAGTCCATAATGTAGAAAAGAGAGAAAAAAGCCTTTCTGATTTGGTGTGTGTGCTCATAGTGCAGAGTGTAGAGAAAAGAAAGCCGTTTTGGTGTCACGGGTGTTGTGACTTACACACACACATTTCTAAATTGAGAAAGGAAATTATTTTAGAGGAAGCACTAGAGTTTAGATCCCACATTTGTTGATAGGCATTCATTTATTTCTTCACTTCTGATGAAGTTTCAACAATAAACAACAAACTTTGTATTATGAGAAAGAACCAGAATCATTCTTCAGGAATCCGAAAATAAGCTCTATTTTATGAGTTATGCACGAATTCGGATTCTCCTATAAAACGAATTCCTTAACTCAAACCAAGTTAAGACTGCTTTGTCCTTCATATTTATTCATGTCTAATCAAGTTTCAACGATAAACAACGTTGTACTTTGTAGAATGAGAAAGAACTTCTTCAGCAATAAGCATCTCTCGACATATGACGAAATACAGATTTTGCTATAAAATTAATTCCTTCTATCAGCCTGACTTAAAACTGTTTGTCCTCCTTATTTATCCACTTCAAATCAAGTTTCAACAATTAAAAAAATTTGTAGTTTGAGAAAGAACAACTTAATCTTCAGCAATCAGTATAACAAGAGGTGCAAATGCCAACCATACATACCTAAAAGGTGGAGCGGAAGTATTCAGCTGCAAGTAGGTGTGAATGTTCGACCATAATTTGTAAAAAGCGGGTAAGAAAAGGTTCGAATGCCCGACTATATATTAACAAAAGCGGGAGGAGATGTCTTCGGATGAGAGTGGGTGAGAATTTCCAACCATAATCTATAAAATACGGTGAAAAAATATATGTGAATGCCTCATAGAACACTAAAAGCGGAAGTGTTCGGCTGCAAGAAGGTGTGAATGTCCGACTATATTTGGTGAAAAGCAGGTGAAGCAAGGTCTGAATGCCCAACCTTACATCATCAAAAGCGAGATCAGAGGTGTTTGGCTGCAAGAAGGCCATAGTTTGCCAAAAGCGGGTAAGGTGCGAATGACCGAGTAAATATCAACAAAAGTGGGGGCGGAGGTCTTCGGATGCAAGTGGGTGCGAATATCCCACCATACAAGTATGGTGGAGAGGAAGCTGTGAATGGCCGACCATAGTAAAAGGCGGGTGAGAGAAGGTGCGAATGTCAAACCATACATAATCAAAAGAAGGAGCGGAGGTGTTCTGCTGTAAGAAGGTGTGAATGTCCAACCATAGTTGGTAAAAAGCGGGTAAGAAAAGGTTAAAATACCCGACTGTACACAATCAATAGCGGGAGCGGAGTTGTTCGGCTACTAAAAGGTGTGAAAGTCCGACCATGGTTTGTAAAAAGCGGGTAAGAAAAGGTGCGAATGCCCGACAATGTAAGATCAAAAGAGGGAGTGGAGGTTTTCGGCTGCAAGAAGGTCTGAATGTCCAACCATAATTTGTAAAAACCGGGGAAGAAAAGGCTCGAAAGCCCGACTATACACCATCAAAAGTGGGAGCGGAGGTGTTCAGCTGCAAGACGGTCTGAATGTCCATCAATAATTGCTAGAAAACATGAAAGAAAATTTTCGAATATCAAACTGCACATGATCATAAGTGGGAGAGGAGGTGTTCAGCTGCAAGAAGGTGTGAATGTCTACCCATAATTACAGAAAAATGGGTAAGAAAAGGTGCGAATGCCTAACCATACATCATCAAAAGAGGGAGCGGAGGTGTTCCGCTGTAAGACGGTGTGAATGTCCAACCATAGATGGTAAAAAGCGGGTAAGAAAAGGTTAAATTACCCGACTGTACACAATCAAAAGAGGAAGCGGAGTTGTTCAGCTAAGAGAAGGTGTGAAAGTCCGACCTTGGTTTGTAAAAAGCGGGTAAGAAAAGGTTCGTATGCCCGAATATACACCATCAAAAGCGGAAGCGGAGGTGTTCGGCTGCAAGATATTGTGAACGTCCGACCAAAGTTTGTAAAAAGCAGTTAAGAAAAGGTTCGAATATCTAACCAAACATAATCAAAAGCGGGAGCAGAGCTGTTCAACTGGAAGTAGGTGTGAATGTCAGATCATAATTTGCAAAAAGCTGATGAGAAAGGGTGAGAATGCCCGACTATACACCATCAAATTGCGGTAGGGGATTATTCGGCTGTGAGTAGGTGTGAATCTCCAACCATAATTGCTGAAAAATGTGTTAGAAAAGGTAAAAATGCCGGTCCATACATAATCAAAATCGGGAGAGGTGGTGTTCAGCTGCAAGAAGGTCTAAATGTCCATCAATAATTGCTAGAAAACATGAAAGAAAATTTCCGAAAATCAAACCACACATGATCATAAGTGGGAGAGGAGGTGTTCAGCTGCAAGAAGGTGTGAATGTCCACCCATAATACCTGAAAAATGGGTAAAAAAAAGGTGCGAATGCCCAACCATACATCATCAAAAGCAGGGGTGCATGTGTTCGGCTACAAGAAGGTGTGAACGTCCAACCAAAGTTTGTAAAAAGCAGTTAAGAAAAGGTTCGAATATCCAACCATACATAATCAAAAGCGGGAGCAGAGCTGTTCGACTGCAAGTAGGTGTGAATGTCAGATCATAATTTGCAAAAAGCTGATGAGAAAGGGTGAGAATGCCCGACTATACACCATCAAATGCAGGAGCGGAGGTGTTCGGCTCTTAGTAGGTGTGAATGTCCGACCATAATTGCTGAAGAATGTGTTAGAAAAGGTAAGAATGCTGGACCATACATCATCAAAAGCGGGAGAGGTGGTGTTCGGCTGCAAAAAGGTGTGACTGTTCGACTAAAGTTTGTAAAAAGTGGGTAAGACAAGGTGCGAATGCCTGACAATGTATGATCAAAAGCGGGAGCGGAGGTGTTCAGCTGCAAGAAGGTCTACATGTCCATCAATAATTGCTAGAAAACATGAAAGAAACTTTTCGAAAATCAAACCGCACATGATCATAAGTGGGATAGGAGGTGTTCAGCTGCAAGGTGTGAATGTCCACCCATAATTCCTGAAAAATGGGCAAAAAAAAGGTGTGAATGCCCAACCATACATCATCAAAAGCAGGAGTGGAAGTGTTCGGCTACAAGAAGGTGTGAACGTCCAACCAAAATATGTAAAAAGAAGTTAAGAAAAGGTTCGAATATCCAACCAAACATAATCAAAAGCGGGAGCAGAGCTGTTCGACTGCAAGTCGGTGTGAATGTCAGATGATAATTTGCAAAAAGCTGATGAGAAAGGGTGAGAATGCCCGACTATACATCATCAAATGCGGGAGCGGAGTTGTTCGGCTGTGAGTAGGTGTGAATCTCCGACCATAATTGCTGAAAAATGTGTTAGAAAAGGTAAAAATGCCGGTCCATACATCATCAAAAGCGGGAGCAGAGCTGTTCGACTGCAAGTAGGTGTGAATGTCAGATCATAATTTGCAAAAAGCTGATGAGAAAGGTTGAGAATGCCCGACTATACACCATCAAATGCGGGAGCGGAGTTGTTCGGCTGTGAGTAGGTGTGAATCTCCGACCATAATTGCTGAAAAATGTGTTAGAAAAGGTAAAAATGCCGGTCCATACATCATCAAAAGCGAGAGAGGTTGTGTTCGGCTGCAAGTAGGTGTGAATGTCCAGCCATAATTACTCACAAACGGGTAAGAAAAGGTAGTATTGCCAGACCATATATGATCAAAACAGGGAGTGGAGGTGGTTCAGCTGCAAGAAGGTTTAAATGTCCGACTAAAGTTCAAATATATTAACAAAAGCGGGAGGAGAGGTCTTCGGATGAGAGTGGTTGAAAATTTCCGACCATAATGTATAAAATGCGGTGAAAAAAAGGTGTGATAGAACACTAAAAGGTGGAGCGGAAGTGTTCGGCTGCAAGAAGGTGTGAATGTCCGACTATATTTGGTGAAAAGCAGGTGAAGCAAGGTCTGAATGCCCAACCTTACATCATCAAAAGCGAGATCAGAGGTGTTTGGCTGCAAGAAGGCCATAGTTTGCCAAAAGCGGGTAAGGTGCGAATGTCCGACTAAATATCAACAAAATTTGGGGCGGAGGTGTTCGGATGCAAGTGGGTGTGAATGTCCGACTATATTTGGTGAAAAGCAGGTGAAGCAAGGTCTGAATTCCCAACCTTACATCATCAAAAGCGAGATCAGAGGTGTTTGGCTGCAAGAAGGCCATAGTTTGCCAAAAGCGGGTAAGGTTCGAATGTCCGACTAAATATCAACAAAATTTGGGGCGGAGGTCTTCGGATGCAAGTGGGTGTGAATATCCCACCATACAAGTATGGTGGAGAGGAAGCTGTGAATAGCTGACCATAGTTTGGAAAAAGCGGGTAAGAAAAGGTTTGAATGCCCGAACATACACCATCAAAAGAGGGAGCGGAGGTGTTCCGCTGTACGAAGGTGTGAATGTCCGACCATACTTGGTAAAAAGCGGGTAAGAAAAGGTTAAAATACCCGACTGTACACAATCAATAGCGGGAGCGGATGTGTTCGGCTACAAGAAGATGTGAAAGTCCGACCATGGTTTGTAAAAAGCGGGTAAGAAAAGGTGCGAATGTCCGACAATGTATGATCAAAAGAGAGAGCGGAGGTTTTCGGATACAAGAAGGTTTGAATGTCCCACCATAGTTTGTAAAAAGCGGGTAAGAAAAGGTTCGAATGCCCGACTATACACCATCAAAAGCGGGAGCAGAGGTGTTCCGCTGTAAGATGGTGTGAATGTCCGACCATAGTTGGTAAAAAGCGGGTAAGAAAAGGTTAAAATACCCGACTGTACACAATCAATAGCGGGAGCGGAGTTGTTCGGCTACAAGAAGGTGTGAAAGTCCGACCATGGTTTGTAAAAACCGGGAAAAAAAGGCTCGAAAGCCCGACTATACACCATCAAAAAGAAGGTTTGAATGTCCATCAATAATTGCTTTAAAACAAGAAAGTAAATTTTCGAATATCAAACCGCACATGATCATAAGCGGGAGAGGAGGTGTTCGGCTGCAAGAAGGTGTGAATGTCCACCCATAATTCATGAAAAATGGGTAAAAAAAAAGGTGCGAATGCCTAACAATACATTATCAAAAGCAGGTGTGAATGTCAGATCATAATTTGTAAAAAGCTGATGAGAAAGGGTGAGAATGACCGACTATACATCATCAAATGCGGGAGCGGAGTTGTTCGGCTGTGAGTAGGTGTGAATCTCCGACCATAATTGCTGAAAAATGTGTTAGAAAAGGTAAAAATGCCGGTCCATACATCATCAAAAGCGAGAGAGGTTGTGTTCGACTGCAAGTAGGTGTGAATGTCCAGCCATAATTACTCACAAACGGGTAAGAAAAGGTAGTAGCCAGACCATATATGATCAAAACAGGGAGCGGAGGTGGTTCAGCTGCAAGAAGGTTTGAATGTAAAACTAAAGTTCAAATATATTAACAAAAGCGGGAGGAGAGGTCTTCGGATGAGAGTGGTTGAAAATTTCCAACCATAATGTATAAAATGCGGTGAAAAAAAAGGTGTGATAGAACACTAAAAGGTGGAGCGGAAGTGTTCGGCTGCAAGAAGGTGTGAATGTCCGACTACAGTGTACAGTCGGGTATTTTAACCTTTTCTTACCCACTTTTTACCAACTATGGTCGGACATTCACACCTTCTTACAGCGGAACACCTCCGCTCCCTCTTTTGATAGTGTATGTTCGGGCATTCGAACCTATTCTTACCCCCTTTTTACAAACTATGCTCGGAGCTCCGCTCCGGTATTTGATGGTGTATAGTCAGGCATTCTCAACCTTTCTCATCAGCTTTTTGCAAATTCAAATTCACACCTACTTGCAGTCGAACAGCTCTGCTCCCGCTTTTGATTATGTTTGGTTGGATATTCGAACCTTTTCTTTACTGCTTTTTAAAAACTTTGGTCGGACGTTCACACCTTCTTGCAGCCGAACACCTCCGCTTCCGCTTTTGATGGTATATATTCGGGCATTCGAACCTTTTCTTACCCGTTTTTTACAAACCATGGTCGGACTGTCACACATTCTTGTAGCCAAACACATCCGCTCCCGCTATTGATTGTGTACAGTCGGGTATTTTAACCTTTTCTTACCCGTTTTATACCAACTATGGTCGGACATTCACACCTTCTTACAGCGGAACTCCTCCGCTCCCTCTTTTGATGGTGTATGTTTGGGCATTCGAACCTTTTCTTACCCGCTTTTTACAAACTATGCTCGGACATTCAAACCTTCTTGTAGCCGAACACATCCACTCCTGCTTTTGATGATGTATGGTTGGGCATTCAAACCTACTTGTTGCCCGCTTTTCATTAATTTTGGGTGGACATTCACACCTTGTCACAGCCAAACACCTCCGCTCCCTGTTTTGATCATGTATGGTTGGACATTCGCACCTTTTCTCACCCGCTTTTTGCAAACTATGGTCGGCTGTTCACAGCTTCCTCTCCACCATACTTGTATGGTGGGATATTCACACCCACTTGCATCCGAAGACCTTTTGTTGATATTTAGTCGGTCATTCGCAGCTTACCCGCTTTTGGCAAACTAAGGCCTTCTTGCAGCCAAACACCTCTGATCTCGCTTTTGATGATGTAAGGTTGGGAATTCAGACCTTGCTTCACCTGCTTTTCACCAAATATAGTCAGACATTCACACCTTCTTGCAGCCGAACACTTCCGCTCCACCTTTTAGTGTTCTATCACACCTTTTTTTTCACCGCATTTTATAGATTATGGTTGGAAATTCTCAACCACTCTCATCCGAACACCTCTCCTCCCGCTTTTGTTAATATATTTGAAATTAAGTCGGACATTCAAACCTTCTTGCAGCTGAACCACCTCCGCTCCCGCTTATGATCATGTGCGGTTTGATATTCGAAAATTTTCTTTCATGTTTTAAAGCAATTATTGATGGACATTCAAATCTTCTTGTAGCCGAACACATCCACTCCTGCTTTTGATGATGTATGGTTTGGCATTCGCACTCTTTTTTTACCCATTTTTCAGGAATTATGGGTGGACATTCAGACCTTCTTGCAGCCGAAAACCTCCGCTCCCTCTTTTGATCATACATTGTCGGGCATTCGCACCTTGTCTTACCCGCTTTTTATAAACTTTAGTCGGACATTCACACCTTCTTGCAGCTGAACGACCTCCGCTCCCTGTTTTGATCATGTATGGTCTGGCAATACTACCTTTTCTTACCCGTTTGTGAGTAATTAATCCCAAAATATTGAGCATAAAATAAGTCTTTATGCTGATGATGTGTTACTTTTCCTTCAGAACTCACAGACGTCTCTCACTCACACGATCACACTCATAAATAAATTCTCAGCACTTTCTGACTACTCTATCAACTGGTCTAAGACCACAGTTCTGCCCATTAACTGTAGGGTCCATAATATAACTGCGATCACTTTACAGTCAGGAAATATTAGATATTTAGGCATAAACATTTCCTCCAGGCTCTCAGAGCTAACAAAGCTAAATTATGTGCAATTATTAAAGACAGTAGAGGACGATCTCTCTCGTTGGAAGTCCTTACCTATATCACTTATGGGGAGAGTTACATCCATTAAAATGATGATACTACCAAAAGTTAACTATTTGTTTTCAATGATCCCCATAAAACCATCTGCTACTTGGTTTAAGTCACTAGATTCATGCATCTCCAAATTTCTGTGGAAAAACAAACCACCACGTATTAGTTTAAAAACCCTACAGAAGACCAAGGACAGTGGTGTATTAGATTTACCTCATTTTCAGCACTATTCCTTAGCCAATAGGTTACAATATATATCAAAATGGTTTAAACCTTGTTGTTGTCACAGTTCCCAGAGACGTTGTAATCGTTGAGGATTCTATATTCACCCCCTCATTAGAGGCACGTGTTGAAGATTGATGACACTGAATCTTCTTCTCTGTTCATTGCTGGCATCATTCCCAGCATCGTAAGTGTTCGTGGCATTGTTAGCCTCTTCTTCTGGATCTTGATATCGAGAATCCTTTTGTATTTCTGGTTTGTCAGTCCTCTCTCTTCGTTCACCGGAGTCTTCGTCTTTTTGTCCTTGAGTTTGCTGATTTTTTCTTCTTTTGATGCCTTGACACAATGTGACAGGTGATACCACGTGGGAGATCCTTTAACTTGGACTGCTGTCCCTGTGCTGCGAAATGGCTGTGCTGCTCAAATGGTCTCTCCTTCATCATGGTTACATGCTGCCATTCCGACATCTCGCCATTCCGACATGGGTCTCCAATTGTCGGAATGGCGACACTTAATTTTTTATCAAACGTCCCGCCATTCCGACACATTTTTCCTCCTATGGTCGGAATGGCGGTATGTTTTTTTTTTAATTTAACATACCGCTATTCCGACAGTTCCTTTTAATAGCCTATTTTTTACCCAAAACATTTTGCACTAATGATATGCCGGCGCAAATACGCCCTAAAGTTTGGCGCACAAGCTCTGCACATCCAGAGGCCACAGCCTCGCAAACAAACTTTAATAATCTATTATCAAAATCCCCTGAATTTCAAATATAAAAATACAGATATTAATGTAACTCTGGCGAGACTGAAACTGATTAAGCAGAAATACAGTGTCAGTGAGCTGTCACAGCAGCCAGCTGGAGCGGAGCTCTCCACAGAGCCAATGCGTCTTTTGCACGCTGTCATCATATGCAAAAGTAATAATTGCAATAACAGATATCACGGCTACTGCACAGGACACAGTTGCGAGCACTCTGCCTTGCCTTGCCAATAGGAGAAGAGAGAAATGACAGCATAGAACGTATAAAACACAACAAAATGCAGTAAAATCGTTTATTCATGTTATTCACGTGATTTATGAGTACTCACTCCAATTTTGGGAAGCGCGGATGGGCTTTGCGCATTTGCTTTCTTTTAGTTAACTTTCGTTTCTTTTGGATTCTTGTGCGTGTTATGGAGCCGTTTTGGTCCATGTTTGTAAGTCTTTTTTTCCTGGATTAAATTTTCGGAAGTTGAAACAAGTAGCATTGGAGTGTGTGATTGAAAACCACCGCGGACTGCTTCTCCTCCTCCAGTTGCCGAGACTTTGTGTTTTTGATAACGCTTGTCTATAAACATGTGTTAAACATATAAATTGCATGAACAGAAAGAAGGGACTCACCTGTTGAGTAACACACATTTCCTTATACGGAAAGCCTTGTCGGAATGGTGGGACATTTGAACGTCGGAATAGCGGGATGTCGGAATGGTGGGATGTCGGAATGGTGGGATGTCGGAATGGTGGGACGTTTGCATGTCGGAATGGTGGTATGTCGGAATGGTGGGATGTCGGAATGGTGGGATGTCGGAATAGCGGGATGTCAGAATGGCGGGATTTCGGAATGGTTGTTGCCACCCCCTTCATCATATACACAGTTATTTATACATCACCTTCCACCATGAAGCGTCCCTTTTTGTTTCTCTCTTTGTTCTTAAAATGCTGTTATGCATGTCTAAACCAATCCATTAAATTAGATCATTTTTGCAGTAAAGCGATCTACAATGTGCTTGGTCGCAAAGCTGCTCATCTGTGGTAAACAGCTCTTCAGAAATGCATTCTTCAATTGATTTCACTAATTTTATGTAATAATTTTGTGATTTCCTACAAAACTACACTTCTTCTCCCATCTGTCTGAGTATTTAATATTGTCTGGGTCCCGTTAAAACATGTATTTTTCCCATCTAATTCCTTGTTTGCTTTAAAACAAGTATTGCCCATTTTCTATCCCTTCAGTAGCCAATCAGTTTGTATGGAGTACACTGGAGCAACTTGACTGATCAGTAAAACACTGCTTTTGTTGTCACCGCAAGGCTTCCCCCGTCGGTTGTTTCACTGAGACACTACTGAGTAACTATAACTCAACACAGTTTATACACATAACATTCATATACATACTAACAAACAAACAAACAATTATTTATCGCAATTTTCTCATCTCTGTTTGAACGTACACCCAGGTAAATATTCCTGTAGTCTTCTCATACCGACTATGGACCCATTCATTGTTTAACTTCACTGTTTTGCAAATCCTAATTGAATATTACAGATTGACATTGAACTTTACTGGATAAGCAGGTCTTCATTGCATTCAGCAGCCTATATGTGAGCATCTATGTGTAAGCTGTTCTTCTTTGCATTTATCAGCAGCAAGCAATTCTTCATTGCACATGCATATGAAAATAGTAAAACAATTCCAATGCGTTAGCGAAACCTTCTATATCAGGAGTGTCCATCATGATGCTGGGAATAGAACCTCTTTCCCAGAATAGTTCAACCTTCATTACTCAACTGATCATAACTCCGCAATGAGTACATTTCAAAGTATCATTCCTCTACATGTATTCAAAAATCTATGTGTAAATATTTAATATTTCTTATATTTGTTGATGTCATTCTGTGTGCATGTGGCCTAAACCCAATCTCTGTGTGGCAATTTTAATTTAAACAAGTTGGACTCTGCCTCTGATCATTTAAAAAAGGTGTGTACCAATATCAACCTTTCTCAGGTAATTGCTGATCCTACAAAACCAAAGAGATCCTTCAAGGTTGTCCCTGATTTGCTCAATCTTAACAAATCAAACGTAGAAAATCCGCAGTATCTGAACTTGGTGTTAGTTATCACCGCTCAATAGCCTGTATCAGAATTGCAAAAATGAAAAAATTAGGTCCACGCTTGGTATTCAGATCCTGAAACATCTCCATGAGCAGGCTTTTTTTTTAACTGATCTGTTGAATAGTTATATGACACTGTTAAAATCCCAGATGAAGATCTAGCACTTGACCATTTTTGTAAATCTTCTAATTCCATAGTTGATAAACACGCCCCTTTTAAAAAGTATAGAACTTAGAACAGGTCTAGTCCCTGGCTTTCGGCAGAACTGTCTTCTTTACTTTTTTTTTTTTTTTCCCTTCAGAAGAATTGTAGTCTGAATACCTTTGATGCCAAACAGATTTGCTTTGCCAAGGGAAGTTTTATAAATGTAAAGCTCCCCTTGATGCCCATTTATTTATATCTGTTTACAATATATGACATGAACTGAACTGAACCAGACCGGGGGACAAGGAAAGAAGAAGAGGAAAGAAGACTTGGACTGCTGTCCCTGTGCTGCAGTTCAGAGTACCCACCCTTTTTGGAGTCTCTGGGGGAGGCACTGGAGAATGCTCCTACCGGAGACTCCCTCGTTCTGCTGGGGGACTTCAATGCTCACGTGCGCAATGACAGTGAGACCTGGAGGGGTGTGATTGGGAGGAAAGGCCCCCCCGATCTGAACCAGAGTGGTGTTATGTTGTTGGACTTCTGTGCTGGTCATGGACTGTCCATAACGAACACCATGTTCAGACATAAGGGTGTCCATATGTGCACTTGGCACCAGGACACCCTTGGCCGCAGTTCGATGATCGACTTTGTGGTTGTATCATCGGACTTGCGGCCGTATGTCCTGGACACTCGGGTGAAGAGAGGGGCGGAGCTGTCAACTGATCAACGCCTGGTGGTGAGTTGGCTCCGCTGGTGGGGGAGGATGCCGATCAGACCTGGCAGGCCCAAACGTATTGTGAGGGTCTGCTGAGAGCGTTTGTCAGAATCCCCCGTCAGAAGGAGCTTTAACTCCCACCTCCGGCAGAGCTTCAACCATATCCCGGGGGAGGTGGGGGACATTGAGTCCGAATGGGCCATGTTCCGTGACTCCATTGCCGAGGCAGCTGATCGGAGTTGTGGCCGTAAGGTGGTCGGTGCCTGTCGTGGCGGCAACCCTCGAACCTGCTGGTGGACACCAGTGGTGAGGGAAGCCGTCAAGCTGAAGAAAGAGTCCTATCAGGCCTTTTTGGCCAGTGGGACCCTGGAAGCAGCTGATAGGTACCGACAGGCCAGACGGGCCGCGGCGTTGGCGGTTGCAGAGGCAAAAACTCGGGCCTGGGAGGAGTTCGGTGAGACCATGGAGAACGATTTACGGACGGCCTCGAAGAGATTCTGATCCACCATCCGGCGTCTCAGGGGGGGGGAGCGGCTCACAGTCAACACTGTTTACAGTGGGGACGGGGCTTTGCTGACCTCAACTAGGGATGTTGTGAGTCGGTGGGGGGAGTACTTCGAGGAACTCCTCAATCCTACCAACACGTGCTCGGAAGAGGCAGAGTCGGAGAGCTCGGAGATGACATGAACAGTTTCTGGGGCTGAGGTTGCCGAGGTGGTCAAAAAGCTCCTCGGTGGCAAGGCCCCGGGGGTGGATGAGGTCCGTCCTGAGTTTCTCAAGGCTCTGGATGTTGTAGGGCTGTCTTGGCTGACACGCCTCTGCAGCATCGCGTGGACATCAGGGACAGTGCCTCTGGACTGGCAGATTGGGGTGGTGGTCCCCCTCTTTAAAAAGGGGGACCGGAGGGTGTGTTCCAACTATAGTATAACACTCCTCAGCCTCCCTGGTAAGGTCTATTCGGGGGTATTGGAGAGGAGGATCCGTCGGATAATCGAGCCTCGGATTCAGGAGATGCAGTGTGGCTTTCGTCCTGGCCGTGGAACAGTGGACCAGCTCTATACCCTCGGCAGGATCCTGGAGGGTGCATGGGAGTTCGCCCAACCAGTCTACATGTGTTTTGTAGACTTGGAGAAAGCGTTCGACCGTGTCCCTCGTGGAGTCCTGTGGGGGGTGCCGTCCTGACTGTTGTTTGTGCCTATGCGCCAAACAGCCCTTGATAGGGGCCGTTCGGTCTCTGTATGACCGGTGCCAGAGTTTGGTCCGCATTGCCGGCAGTAAGTCGGATACGTTTCCGGTGAGAGTTGGACTCCGTCAGGGCTGCCCTTTGTCACCGATTCTGTTCCTAACTTTTATGGACAGAATTTCTAGGCGCAGCCAGGGCGTTGAGGGTGTCCGATTTGGCGACGTCAGAATCGGGTCTCTGCTTTTTGCAGATGATGTGGTTCTGTTAGCGTCGTCAGGCCGTGACCTTCAGCTCTCACTGGAGCGATTCGCAGCCGAGTGTGAAGCGGCTGGGATGAGAATCAGCACCTCCAAATCCGAGACTATGGTTCTCAGCCGGAAAAGGGTGGAATGCTCTCTCCGGGTCGGGAATGAGATCCTTCCCCAAGAGGAGGAGTTCAAGTATCTCGGGGTCTTGTTCACGAGTGAGGGACGAATGGAGCGGGAGATTGACGGGCGGATCGGTGCGGCGTCTGCAGTGTTGCGGGCTCTGCACCGACCCGTCGTTGTGAAGAGGGAGCTGAGCCAGAAGGCGAAGCTCTCTACTTACTGGTCAATCTACGTTCCCATCCTCACCTATGGTCACGAGTTGTGGGTAGTGACCGAAAGAACAAGATCGCGAATACAAGCGGCCGAAATGGGTTTCCTCCGCAGGGTGTCTGGGCTCTCCCTTAGAGATAGGGTGAGAAGCTCAGTCATCTGGGAGGGGCTCGGAGTAGAACCGCTGCTCCTCCGCATTGAGAGGAGTCAGATGAGGTGGCTCGGGCATCTGGTTAGGATGCCCCCTGGGCGCCTCTCTGGGGAGGTGTTCCGGGCATGTCCCACTGGGAGGAGACCCCGGGGAAGACCCAGGACACGCTGGAGAGACTATGTCTCTCGGCTGGCCTGGGAACGCCTCGGGGTCCCCCCGGAAGAGCTGGAGGAAGTGGCCGGGGACAGAGACGTCTGGGTTTCTCTACTCAAGCTGCAGCCCCCGCGACCCGACCCCCGGATAAGCGGCAGATGATGGATGGATGGATGGATGGTTTAGACATGCATAACAGCATTTTAAGAACAAAGAGAGAAACAAAAAGGGACAACGCTTCATGGTGGAAGGTGATGTATAAATAACTGTGTATATGACGAAGGGGGTGGCAACACCCATTCCGAAATCCCGCCATTCTGACATCCCGCTATTCCGACATCCCACCATTCCGACATACCACCATTCCGACATACCACCATTCCGACATGCAAACGTCCCACCATTCCGACATCCCACCATTCCGACATCCCGTTATTCCGACGTTCAAATGTCCCACCATTCCGACAAGGCTTTCCGTATAAGGAAATGTGTGTTACTCAACAGGTGAGTCCCTTCTTTCTGTTCATGCAATTTATATGTTTAACACATGTTTATAGACAAGCGTTATTAAAAACACAAAGTCTCGGCAACTGGAGGAGGAGAAGCAGTCCGCGGTGGTTTTCAATCACACACTCCAATGCAACTTGTTTCAACTTCCGAAAATTTAATCCAGGAAAAAAAGGCTTACAAACATGGACCAAAACGGCTCCATAACACGCACAAGAATCCAAAAGAAACGAAAGTTAACTAAAAGAAAGCAAATAAAAAGTATGAAGTGGTCAAAATTGGTTTTACGCATGCCTATGTGCGTCTGGCACATGCGTCTTCGGGCTCTCCCACGTTGGTTTGTGGATGAAAGCTATATGTTCAGCTGTAATGTCATGTAAAAACAATCTCTACATGACATTTACTCCCAGGTGTGACCAGTTAGGTCCTTAAGATATCAACAGGCTGTATAAAGCCTTGCGCAACGGCTGTGTGTTTGTGACAAATGCGCAAAGCCCATCCGCGCTTCCCAAAATTGGAGCGAGTACTCATAAATCACGTGAATAACATGAATAAACGTTTTTACTGCATTTTGTTGTGTTTTATACGTTCTATGCTGTCATTTCTCTCTTCTCCTATTGGCAAGGCAAGGCAGAGTGCTCGCAACTGTGTCCTGTGCAGTAGCCGTGATATCTGTTATTGCAATTATTACTTTTGCATATGATGACAGCGTGCAAAAGACGCATGGGCTCTGTGGAGAGCGCCGCTCCAGCTGGCTGCTGTGACAGCTCACTGACACTGTATTTCTGCTTAATCAGTTTCAGTCTCGCCAGAGTTACATTAATATCTGTATTTTTATATTTGAAATTCAGGGGATTTTGATAATAGATTATTAAAGTTTGTTTGCCGGCATATCATTAGTGCAAAATGTTTTGGGTAAAAAATAGGCTATTAAAAGGAACTGTCGGAATGGCGGTATGTTAAAAAAAAAAAAAACATACCGCCATTCCGACCATAGGAGGAAAAAAGTTTCGGAATGGCGGGACATTTGATAAAAAATTAAGTGTCGCCATTCCGACATGGGTCTCCAATTGTCGGAATGGCGACACTTAATTTTTGGTTTTATGGGGATCATTGAGAACAAATAGTTAACTTTTGGTAGTATCATCATTTTAATGGATGTAACTCTCCCCATAAATGATATAGTTAAGGACTTCCAACGAGAGAGATCGTCCTCTACTGTCTTTAATAATTGCACATAATTTAGCTTTGTTAGCTCTGAGAGCCTGGAGGAAATGTTTATGCCTAAATATCTAATATTTCCTGACTGTAAAGTGATCGCAGGTATATTATGGACCCTACAGTTAATGGGCAGAACTGTGGTCTTAGACCAGTTGATAGAGTAGTCAGAAAGTGCTGAGAATTTATTTATGAGTGTGATCATGTGAGTGAGAGACGTCTGTGAGTTCTGAAGGAAAAGTAATACATCATCAGCATAAAGACTTATTTTATGCTCAATATTTTGGGATTAATTACTCACAAACGGTTAAGAAAAGGTAGTATTGCCAGACCATACATGATCAAAACAGGGAGCGGAGGTCGTTCAGCTGCAAGAAGGTGTGAATGTCCGACTAAAGTTTATAAAAAGCGGGTAAGACAAGGTGCGAATGCCCGACAATGTATGATCAAAAGAGGGAGCGGAGGTTTTCGGCTGCAAGAAGGTCTGAATGTCCACCCATAATTCCTGAAAAATGGGTAAAAAAAGAGTGCGAATGCCAAACCATACATCATCAAAAGCAGGAGTGGATGTGTTCGGCTACAAGAAGATTTGAATGTCCATCAATAATTGCTTTAAAACATGAAAGAAGATTTTCGAATATCAAACAGCACATGATCATAAGCGGGAGAGGAGTTGTTCAGCTACAAGAAGGTGTGAATGTCCACCCATAATTACTGAAAAATGGGTAAGAAAAGGTGAGAATGCCCAACCATACATCATCATAAGCAGGAGTGGATGTGTTCGGCTACAAGAAGGTTTAAATGTCCGACCATAGTTTGTAAAAAGCGGGTAAGAAAAGGTGAAAATACCCGACTGTACACAATCAAAAGAGGGAGCGGAGTTGTTCAGCAACAAAGAGTGAAAGTCTGACCATGGTTTGTAAAAAGTGGGTAAGAATGCCGGTCCATACATCATCAAAAGCGGGAGAGGTGGTGTTCAGCTGCAAGTAGGTGTGAATGTCCAGCCATAATTACTCACAAATGGGTAAGAAAAGGTAGTATTGCCAGACCATACATGATCAAAACAGGGAGCGGAGGTGGTTAAGCTGCAAGAAGGTGTTAATGTCCGACTAAGGTTTGTAAAAAGCGGGTAAGAAAAGGTGCGAATGCCCGACAATGTATGATCAAAAGAGGGAGCGGAGGTTTTCGGCTGAAAGAAGGTCTGAATGTCCAACCATAATTTGTAAAAACCGGGGAAGAAAAGGCTCGAAAGCCCGACTATACACCATCAAAAGCTGGAGCGGAGGTGTTCAGCTGCAAGGTCTGAATGTCCATCAATAATTGCTAGAAAACATGAAAGAGAATTTTTGAATATCAAACCGCACATGATAATAAGCGGGAGAGGAGGTGTTCAGCTGCAAGAAGGTGTGAATGTCCACCCATAATTACTGAAAAATGGGTAAGAAAAGGTGCGAATTCCCAACCATACATCATCAAATGCACGAGTGGATGTGTTCGGCTACAAGAAGGTTTGAATATCCGACCATAGTTTGTAAAAAGCGGGTAAGAAAAGGTTCGAATGCCCAAACATACACCATCAAAAGAGGGAGCGGAGGTGTTCCGCTGTAAGAAGGTGTGAATGTCCGATCATAGTTGGTAAAAAGCGGGTAAGAAAAGGTTAAAATACCCGACTGTACACAATCAAAAGAGGGAGCGGAGTTGTTCAGCTAAGAGAAGGTGTGAAAGTCCGACCATGGTTTGTAAAAAGCGGGTAAGAAAAGGTTAAAATACCCGACTGTACACAATCAATAGCGGGAGCGGAGTTGTTCGGCTACTAAAAGGTGTGAAAGTCCGACCCTGGTTTTAAAAAGCGGGTAAGAAAAGGTTCGAATGCCCGAACATACACCATCAAAAGAGGTAGCGGAGGTGTTCCGCTGTAAGACGGTGTGAATGTCCGATCATAGTTGGTAAAAAGCGGGTAAGAAAAGGTTAAAATACCCGACTGTACACCATCAAAAGAGGGAGCGGAGTCGTTCAGCTAAGAGAAGGTGTGAAAGTCCGACCATGGTTTGTAAAAAGCGGGTAAGAAAAGGTTCGTATGCCCGAATATACACTATCAAAACCGGAAGCGTAGGTGTTCGGCTGCAAGAAGGTGTGAACGTCCGACCAAAGTTTGTGAAAAAGCAGTTAAGAAAAGGTTCGAATATCTAACCAAACATAATCAAAAGCGGGAGCAGAGCTGTTCGACTGCAAGTAGGTGTGAATGTCAGAGAATAATTTGCAAAAAGCTGATGAGAAAGGGTGAGAAATCCCGACTATACACCATCAAATGCGGTAGCGGAGTTGTTCGGCTGTGAGTAGGTGTGATTCTCCAACCATAATTGCTGAAAAATGTGTTAGAAAAGGTAAGAATGCCGGTCCATACATCATCAAAAGCGGGAGAGGTGGTGTTCGGCTGCAAGTAGGTGTGAATGTCCATTAATAATTGCTTTAAAACATGAAAGAAAATTTTCGAATATCAAACCTTACATGATCATTAGCGGGAGAGGAGGTGTTCAGCTGCAAGAAGGTGTGAATATCCACCCATAATTACTGAAAAATGGGTAGGAAAAGATGCGAATGTCCAACCATAAATAATCAAAAGCAGGAGTGGAGTTGTTCAGCTACAAGAAGGTATGAAAGTCCAACCATGGTTTGTAAAAAGCGGGTAAGAGAAGGTTCGAATACCCGAATATATACCATCAAAAGCGGAAGCGGAGGTGTTCGGCTGCAAGAAGGTGTGAACGTCCGACCAAAGTTTGTAAAAAGCAGTTAAGAAAAGGTTTGAATATCCAACCGAACATAATCAAAAGTGGGAGCAGAGCTGTTCGACTGCAAGTAGGTGTGAATATCCACCCATAATTACTGAAAAATGGGTAGGAAAAGATGCGAATGTCCAACCATAAATCATCAAAAGCAGGAGTGGAGTTGTTCAGCTACAAGAAGGTATGAAAGTCCAACCATGGTTTGTAAAAAGCGGGTAAGAGAAGGTTCGAATACCCGAATATATACCATCAAAAGCGGAAGCGGAGGTGTTCGGCTGCAAGAAGGTGTGAACGTCCGACCAAAGTTTGTAAAAAGCAGTTAAGAAAAGGTTTGAATATCCAACCGAACATAATCAAAAGTGGGAGCAGAGCTGTTCGACTGCAAGTAGGTGTGAATGTCAGATCATAATTGCTGAAAAATGTGATAGAAAAGACTAGAATGCCGGACAATACATCATCAAAAGCGGGAGAGGTGGTTTTTCGGCTGCAAGTAGGTGTGAATGTCCAGACATAATTACTCAGAAACGGGGGAAGAAAAGGTAGTATTTCCAGACGACACATGATCAAAACAGGGAATGGAGGTGGTTCAGCTGCAAGGTGTGAATGTCTGACTAAAGTTTGTAAAAACCGTGTAAGACAAGGGGCGAATGCCCGACAATGTATGATCAAAAGAGGGAGCGGAGGTTTTCGGCTGCAAGGTCTGAATGTCCAACCACAATTTGTAAAAATCGGGGAAGAAAAGGCTCGAAAGCCTGACTATACACCATCAAAAGCGGGAGCAGAGGTGTTCCGGTGCAAGAAGGTCTGAATGTCCGACCAAAAATTACTGAAAAATGGGTAAGAAAAGGTGCGAATGCCAAATCATACATCATCAAAAGCAGGAGCGGATGTGTTCGGCTACAAGAAGGTTTGAATGTCCAACCATAGTAAGTAATAGGCGGGGAAGAAAAGGCTCGAATGCCCGACTATATACCATCAAAAGCGGAAGCGGAGGTGTTCGGCTGCAAGACGGTGTGAACGTCCGACCAAAGTTTGTAAAAAGCAGTTAAGAAAATGTTCGAATATCCAACCAAACATAATCAAAAGCGGGAGCAGAGCTGTTCGACTGCAAGTAGGTGTGAATGTCAGATCATAATTTGCAAAAAGCTGTTGAGAAAGGGTGAGAATGCCCGACTATACACTATCAAATGTGGGAGCGGAGGTGTTCGTCTGTGAGTAGGTGTGAATGTCCGACCATAATTGCTGAAAAATGTGTTAGAAAAGGTAAGAATGCCGGACCATATATCATCAAAAGCGGGAGAGGTTGTGTTCGGCTGCAAGTAGGTGTGAATGTCAGACCATAATTGCTGAAAAATGTGTTAGAAAAGGTAAGAATACTGAACCATACATCATCAAAAGCGGTAGAGGTGGTGTTCGGCTGCAAGAAGGTGTGAAAGTCCGACAATGTTTTGTAAAAAGCGGGTAATAAAAGATTCGAATGCCCGAATATACATCATCAAAAGCGGAAGCGGAGGTGTTCGGATGCAAGAAGGTGTGAACGTCCGACCAAAGTTTGTAAAAAGCAGTGAAAAGCGTGAAAAAGCTTTTCGTGAGTTCTGCATGATTTGGGATTTTGCTTATAAAATGCATTACTTCACTCAAACTATGTTAAAACTGATTTGTTCTTCATATTTACCATGTCTACAAAGATTTAAACAAAAAAACAACGTTGTACTTTGCAGTAAAAGAAAGAGCAAATCTAAAGTTTCAGGAATCCGAGTATAAGCCTGCTTTCATGAGTTCTGCACGATTTCGGATTTTGCTATAAAATGAATTGCTTTGCTCAAACCAAGTTAAAACTGCTTTGTCCTTCCATATTCATCAATGTCTAGATCGACTTCAACAAAGAAAAACATTGGACTTTGAAGAAGTTGAAATCCATCTACACATTGATAAATATGAAGGACAAAGCAGTTCCCACTTGCCCATAAGAAAATAAGCTTATTCTCGGATTCCTGATCAGTTCAGGAAACTTCAGTTTTGCTCTTTCTTCTACTGCAAAATACAATGTTTTTCTTTGTTGAAGTCGATCTAGACATTGATAAATATGAATGAAAAAGCAGTTTTAACTTGGTTTGAGTGAATGAATTCATTTTATACATAAAATCCGAAATCGTGCAGAACTCATGAAAATAAGCTTATTCTCGGATTCCTAAAACTTTTGATTGGCTCTTTCTTTTACTGCAAAGTACAACGTTGTTTTTTTGTTTAAATCTATCGAGACATTGATAAATATGAAGGTAAAAGCCGTTTTAACATAGTTTGAGTGAAGGAATTGATTTTATAGATAAAATCCCAAATCATGCAGAACTCCTCAAAAGGGGCGTATGGCTTAATCACAAGTGTGGCTCTTTCTCATTCAGGGTAGTATGAGGAAGTTTATGCTTGAAATATATGTAGAAATGGGTACATATGAAGGACAAAGCAGTGTTAACTTAGTTTGAGTGAAGGAATTCATTTTATACATAAAATCCCAAATCATGCAGAACGTATGAAAAGAAGCTTATTCTCGGATTCCTGATCCTTCAGTTTTGCTCTTTCTTCTACTGCAAAATACAATGTTGTTCTTTGTTGAAGTCGATCTAGACATTGATAAATATGAAGGAAAAAGCAGTTTTAACTTGGTTTGAGTGAATGAATTCATTTTATACATAAAATCCCAAATCATGCAGAACGTATGAAAAGAAGCTTATTCTCGGATTCCTGATCCTTCAGTTTTGCTCTTTCTTCTACTGCAAAATACAATGTTGTTCTTTGTTGAAGTCGATCTAGACATTGATAAATATGAAGGAAAAAGCAGTTTTAACTTGGTTTGAGTGAATGAATTCATTTTATACATAAAATCCGAAATCGTGCAGAACTCATGAAAATAAGCTTATTCTCGGATTCCTAAAACTTTTGATTTGCTCTTTCTTTTATTGCAAAGTACAACGTTGTTTTTTTGTTTAAATCTATCGAGACATTGATAAATATGAAGGTAAAAGCCGTTTTAACATAGTTTGAGTGAAGGAATTAATTTTATAGATAGAATCCCAAACCATGCAGAACTCCTCAAAAGGGTCGTATGGCTTAATCACAAGTTTGGCTCTTTCTCATTCAGGGTAGTATGAGAACGTTTATGCTTGAAATATATGTAGAAATGGGTACATATGAAGGACAAAGCAGTGTTAACTTAGTTTGCGTGAAGGAATTCATTTTATACATAAAATCCGAAATCGTGCAGAACTCATGAAAATAAGCTTATTCTCGGATTCCTAAAACTTTTGATTTGCACTTTCTTTTACTGCAAAGTACAACGTTGTTTTTTGTTGAAATCTATCTAGACATTGATAAATACGAGCCGAAACTCTGCTGCCGCTTTTGATAATTTATGGTTGGGCATTCTCACCCTTTCTCATCAGCTTTTTGCAAATTATTCTCTGACATTCACACCTACTTGCAGTCGAACAGCTCTGCTCCCTCTTTTGATTATGTTTGGTTAGATATTCGAACCTTTTCTTAACTGCTTTTTCACAAACTTTGGTCGGACGTTCACACCTTCTTGCAGCCGAACACCTACGCTTCCGGTTTTGATAGTGTACAGTCGGGTATTTTAACCTTTTCTTACCCGCTTTTTACAAACCATGGTCGGACTTTCACACCTTCTCTTAGCTGAACAACTCCGCTCCCTCTTTTGATTGTGTACAGTCGGGTATTTTAACCTTTTCTTACCCGCTTTTTACCAACTATGATTGGACATTCACACCTTACAGCGGAACACCTCCGCTCCCTCTTTTGATGGTGTATGTTTGGGCATTCGAACCTTTTCTTACCCGCTTTTTACAAACTATGGTCGGACATTCAAACCTTCTTGTAGCCGAACACATCCACTCGTGCATTAGATGATGTATGGTTGGGAATTCGCACCTTTTCTTACCCATTTTTCAGTAATTATGGGTGGACATTCACACCTTCTTGCAGCTGAACACCTCCTCTCCCGCTTATTATCATGTGCGGTTTGATATTCGAAAATTCTCTTTCATGTTTTCTAGCAATTATTGATGGACATTCAGACCTTGCAGCTGAACACCTCCGCTCCAGCTTTTGATGGTGTATAGTCGGGCTTTCGAGCCTTTTCTTCCCCGGTTTTTACAAATTATGGTTGGACATTCAGACCTTCTTTCAGCCGAAAACCTCCGCTCCCTCTTTTGATCATACATTGTCGGGCATTCGCACCTTTTCTTACCCGCTTTTTACAAACCTTAGTCGGACATTAACACCTTCTTGCAGCTTAACCACCTCCGCTCCCTGTTTTGATCATGTATGGTCTGGCAATACTACCTTTTCTTACCCATTTGTGAGTAATTATGGCTGGACATTCACACCTACTTGCAGCCGAACACCACCTCTCCCGCTTTTGATGATGTATGGACCGGCATTCTTACCCACTTTTTACAAACCATGGTCAGACTTTCACTCTTTGTTGCTGAACAACTCCGCTCCCTCTTTTGATTGTGTACAGTCGGGTATTTTCACCTTTTCTTACCCGCTTTTTACAAACTATGGTCGGACATTTAAACCTTCTTGTAGCCGAACACATCCACTCCTGCTTATGATGATGTATGGTTGGGCATTCTCACCTTTTCTTACCCATTTTTCAGTAATTATGGGTGGACATTCACACCTTCTTGTAGCTGAACAACTCCTCTCCCGCTTATGATCATGTGCTGTTTGATATTCGAAAATCTTCTTTCATGTTTTAAAGCAATTATTGATGGACATTCAAATCTTCTTGTAGCCGAACACATCCACTCCTGCTTTTGATGATGTATGGTTTGGCATTCGCACTCTTTTTTTACCCATTTTTCAGGAATTATGGGTGGACATTCAGACCTTCTTGCAGCCGAAAACCTCCGCTCCCTCTTTTGATCATACATTGTCGGGCATTCGCACCTTGTCTTACCCGCTTTTTATAAACTTTAGTCGGACATTCACACCTTCTTGCAGCTGAACGACCTCCGCTCCCTGTTTTGATCATGTATGGTCTGGCAATACTACCTTTTCTTAACCGTTTGTGAGTAATTAATCCCAAAATATTGAGCATAAAATAAGTCTTTATGCTGATGATGTATTACTTTTCCTTCAGAACTCACAGACGTCTCTCACTCACACGATCACACTCATAAATAAATTCTCAGCACTTTCTGACTACTCTATCAACTGGTCTAAGACCACAGTTCTGCCCATTAACTGTAGGGTCCATAATATACCTGCGATCACTTTACAGTCAGGAAATATTAGATATTTAGGCATAAACATTTCCTCCAGGCTCTCAGAGCTAACAAAGCTAAATTATGTGCAATTATTAAAGACAGTAGAGGACAATCTCTCTCGTTGGAAGTCCTTAACTATATCATTTATGGGGAGAGTTACATCCATTAAAATGATGATACTACCAAAAGTTAACTATTTGTTCTCAATGATCCCCATAAAACCAAAAATTAAGTGTCGCCATTCCGACAATTGGAGACCCATGTCGGAATGGCGACACTTAATTTTTTATCAAATGTCCCGCCATTCCGAAACTTTTTTCCTCCTATGGTTGGAATGGCGGTATGTTTTTTTTTTTTTTAACATACCGCCATTCCGACAGTTCCTTTTAATAGCCTATTTTTTACCCAAAACATTTTGCACTAATGATATGCCGGCAAACAAACTTTAATAATCTATTATCAAAATCCCCTGAATTTCAAATATAAAAATACAGATATTAATGTAACTCTGGCGAGACTGAAACTGATTAAGCAGAAATACAGTGTCAGTGAGCTGTCACAGCAGCCAGCTGGAGCGGCGCTCTCCACAGAGCCCATGCGTCTTTTGCACGCTGTCATCATATGCAAAAGTAATAATTGCAATAACAGATATCACGGCTACTGCACAGGACACAGTTGCGAGCACTCTGCCTTGCCTTGCCAATAGGAGAAGAGAGAAATGACAGCATAGAACGTATAAAACACAACAAAATGCAGTAAAATCGTTTATTCATGTTATTCACGTGATTTATGAGTACTCGCTCCAATTTTGGGAAGCGCGGATGGGCTTTGCGCATTTGCTTTCTTTTAGTTAACTTTCGTTTCTTTTGGATTCTTGTGCGTGTTATGGAGCCGTTTTGGTCCATGTTTGTAAGTCTTTTTTTCCTGGATTAAATTTTCGGAAGTTGAAACAAGTAGCATTGGAGTGTGTGATTGAAAACCACCGCGGACTGCTTCTCCTCCTCCAGTTGCACAGACTTTGTGTTTTTGATAACGCTTGTCTATAAACATGTGTTTATGTCGGAATGGTGGGATGTCGGAATGGTGGGACGTTTGCATGTCGGAATGGTGGTATGTCGGAATGGTGGGATGTCGGAATAGCGGGATGTCAGAATGGCGGGATTTCGGAATGGTTGTTGCCACCCCCTTCATCATATACACAGTTACTTATACATCACCTTCCACCATGAAGCGTCCCTTTTTGTTTCTCTCTTTGTTCTTAAAATGCTGTTATGCATGTCTAAACCAATCCATTAAATTAGATCATTTTTGCAGTAAAGCGATCTACAATGTGCTTGGTCGCAAAGCTGCTCATCTGTGGTAAACAGCTCTTCAGAAAGGCATTCTTCAATTGATTTCACTAATTTTATGTAATAATTTTGTGATTTCCTACAAAACTACACTTCTTCTCCCATCTGTCTGAGTATTTAATATTGTCTGGGTCCCGTTAAAACATGTATTTTTCCCATCTAATTCCTTGTTTGCTTTAAAACAAGTATTGCCCATTTTCTATCCCTTCAGTAGCCAATCAGTTTGTATGGAGTACACTGGAGCAACTTGACTGATCAATAAAACACTGCTTTTGTTGTCACCGCAAGGCTTCCCCCGTCGGTTGTTTCACTGAGACACTACTGAGTAACTATAACTCAACACAGTTTATACACATAACATTCATATACATACTAACAAACAAACAAACAATTATTTATCACAATTTTCTCATCTCTGTTTGAACGTACACCCAGGTAAATATTCCTGTAGTCTTCTCATACCGACTATGGACCCATTCATTGTTTAACTTCACTGTTTTGCAAATCCTAATTGAATATTACAGATTGACATTGAACTTTACTGGATAAGCAGGTCTTCATTGCATTCAGCAGCCTATATGTGAGCATCTATGTGTAAGCTGTTCTTCTTTGCATTTATCAGCAGCAAGCAAATCTTCATTGCACATGCATATGAAAATAGTAAAACAATTCCAATGCGTTAGCGAAACCTTCTATATCAGGAGTGTCCATCATGATGCTGGGAATAGAACCTCTTTCCCAGAATAGTTCAACCTTCATTACTCAACTGATCATAACTCCGCAATGAGCACATTTCAAAGTATCATTCCTCTACATGTATTCAAAAATCTATGTGTAAATATTTAATATTTCTTATATTTGTTGATGTCATTCTGTGTGCATGTGGCCTAAACCCAATCTCTGTGTGGCAATTTTAATTTAAACAAGTTGGACTCTGCCTCTGATCATTTAAAAAAGGTGTGTACCAATATCAACCTTTCTCAGGTAATTGCTGATCCTACAAAACCAAAGAGATCCTTCAAGGTTGTCCCTGATTTGCTCAATCTTAACAAATCAAACGTAGAAAATCCGCAGTATCTGAACTTGGTGTTAGTTATCACCGCTCAATAGCCTGTATCAGAATTGCAAAAATGAAAAAATTAGGTCCACGCTTGGTATTCAGATCCTGAAACATCTCCATGAGCAGGCTTTTTTTAACTGATCTGTTGAATAGTTATATGACACTGTTAAAATCCCAGATGAAGATCTAGCACTTGACCATTTTTGTAAATCTTCTAATTCCATAGTTGATAAACACGCCCCTTTTAAAAAGTATAGAACTTAGAACAGGTCTAGTCCCTGGCTTTCGGCAGAACTGTCTTCTTTACTTTTTTTTTTTTTTTCCCTTCAGAAGAATTGTAGTCTGAATACCTTTGATGCCAAACAGATTTGCTTTGCCAAGGGAAGTTTTATAAATGTAAAGCTCCCCTTGATGCCCATTTATTTATTTCTGTTTACAATATATGACATGAACTGAACTGAACCAGACCGGGGGACAAGGAAAGAAGAAGAGGAAAGAAGACTTGGACTGCTGTCCCTGTGCTGCAGTTCAGAGTACCCACCCTTTTTGGAGTCTCTGGGGGAGGCACTGGAGAATGCTCCTACCGGAGACTCCCTCGTTCTGCTGGGGGACTTCAATGCTCACGTGCGCAATGACAGTGAGACCTGGAGGGGTGTGATTGGGAGGAACGGCCCCCCCGATCTGAACCAGAGTGGTGTTATGTTGTTGGACTTCTGTGCTGGTCATGGACTGTCCATAACGAACACCATGTTCAGACATAAGGGTGTCCATATGTGCACTTGGCACCAGGACACCCTTGGCCGCAGTTCGATGATCGACTTTGTGGTTGTATCATCGGACTTGCGGCCGTATGTCCTGGACACTCGGGTGAAGAGAGGGGCGGAGCTGTCAACTGATCAACGCCTGGTGGTGAGTTGGCTCCGCTGGTGGGGGAGGATGCCGATCAGACCTGGCAGGCCCAAACGTATTGTGAGGGTCTGCTGGGAGCGTTTGTCAGAATCCCCCGTCAGAAGGAGCTTTAACTCCCACCTCCGGCAGAGCTTCAACCATATCCCGGGGGAGGTGGGGGACATTGAGTCCGAATGGGCCATGTTCCGTGACTCCATTGCCGAGGCAGCTGATCGGAGTTGTGGCCGTAAGGTGGTCGGTGCCTGTCGTGGCGGCAACCCTCGAACCTGCTGGTGGACACCAGTGGTGAGGGAAGCCGTCAAGCTGAAGAAAGAGTCCTATCGGGCCTTTTTGGCCAGTGGGACCCTGGAAGCAGCTGATAGGTACCGACAGGCCAGACGGGCCGCGGCGTTGGCGGTTGCAGAGGCAAAAACTCGGGCCTGGGAGGAGTTCGGTGAGACCATGGAGAACGATTTACGGACGGCCTCGAAGAGATTCTGATCCACCATCCGGCGTCTCAGGGGGGGGGAGCGGCTCACAGTCAACACTGTTTACAGTGGGGACGGGGCTTTGCTGACCTCAACTAGGGATGTTGTGAGTCGGTGGGGGGAGTACTTTGAGGAACTCCTCAATCCTACCAACACGTGCTCGGAAGAGGCAGAGTCGGAGAGCTCGGAGACGGGGCCTCCCATTTCTGGGGCTGAGGTTGCCGAGGTGGTCAAAAAGCTCCTCGGTGGCAAGGCCCCGGGGGTGGATGAGGTCCGTCCTGAGTTTCTCAAGGCTCTGGATGTTGTAGGGCTGTCTTGGCTGACACGCCTCTGCAGCATCGCGTGGACATCGGGGACAGTGCCTCTGGACTGGCAGATTGGGGTGGTGGTCCCCCTCTTTAAAAAGGGGGACCGGAGGGTGTGTTCCAACTATAGTATAACACTCCTCAGCCTCCCTGGTAAGGTCTATTCGGGGGTATTGGAGAGGAGGATCCGTCGGATAATCGAGCCTCGGATTCAGGAGATGCAGTGTGGCTTTCGTCCTGGCCGTGGAACAGTGGACCAGCTCTATACCCTCGGCAGGATCCTGGAGGGTGCATGGGAGTTCGCCCAACCAGTCTACATGTGTTTTGTAGACTTGGAGAAAGCGTTCGACCGTGTCCCTCGTGGAGTCCTGTGAGGGGTGCTCCGTCCTGACTGTTGTTTGTGCCTATGCGCCAAACAGCCCTTGATAGGGGCCGTTCGGTCTCTGTATGACCGGTGCCAGAGTTTGGTCCGCATTGCCGGCAGTAAGTCGGATACGTTTCCGGTGAGAGTTGGACTCCGTCAGGGCTGCCCTTTGTCACCGATTCTGTTCCTAACTTTTATGGACAGAATTTCTAGGCGCAGCCAGGGCGTTGAGGGTGTCCGATTTGGCGACGTCAGAATCGGGTCTCTGCTTTTTGCAGATGATGTGGTTCTGTTAGCGTCGTCAGGCCGTGACCTTCAGCTCTCACTGGAGCGATTCGCAGCCGAGTGTGAAGCGGCTGGGATGAGAATCAGCACCTCCAAATCCGAGACTATGGTTCTCAGCCGGAAAAGGGTGGAATGCTCTCTCCGGGTCGGGAATGAGATCCTTCCCCAAGTGGAGGAGTTCAAGTATCTCGGGGTCTTGTTCACGAGTGAGGGACGAATGGAGCGGGAGATTGACGGGCGGATCGGTGCGGCGTCTGCAGTGTTGCGGGCTCTGCACCGACCCGTCGTTGTGAAGAGGGAGCTGAGCCAGAAGGCGAAGCTCTCTACTTACTGGTCAATCTACGTTCCCATCCTCACCTATGGTCACGAGTTGTGGGTAGTGACCGAAAGAACAAGATCGCGAATACAAGCGGCCGAAATGGGTTTCCTCCGCAGGGTGTCTGGGCTCTCCCTTAGAGATAGGGTGAGAAGCTCAGTCATCTGGGAGGGGCTCGGAGTAGAACCGCTGCTCCTCCGCATTGAGAGGAGTCAGATGAGGTGGCTCGGGCATCTGGTTAGGATGCCCCCTGGGCGCCTCTCTGGGGAGGTGTTCCGGGCATGTCCCACTGGGAGGAGACCCCGGGGAAGACCCAGGACACGCTGGAGAGACTATGTCTCTCGGCTGGCCTGGGAACGCCTCGGGGTCCCCCCGGAAGAGCTGGAGGAAGTGGCCGGGGACAGAGACGTCTGGGTTTCTCTACTCAAGCTGCAGCCCCCGCGACCCGACCCCCGGATAAGCGGCAGATGATAGATGGATGGATGGATGGTTTAGACATGCATAACAGCATTTTAAGAACAAAGAGAGAAACAAAAAGGGACAACGCTTCATGGTGGAAGGTGATGTATAAATAACTGTGTATATGACGAAGGGGGTGGCAACACCCATTCCGAAATCCCGCCATTCTGACATCCCGCTATTCCGACATCCCACCATTCCGACATACCACCATTCCGACATACCACCATTCCGACATGCAAACGTCCCACCATTCCGACATCCCACCATTCCGACATCCCGTTATTCCGACGTTCAAATGTCCCACCATTCCGACAAGGCTTTCCGTATAAGGAAATGTGTGTTACTCAACAGGTGAGTCCCTTCTTTCTGTTCATGCAATTTATATGTTTAACACATGTTTATAGACAAGCGTTATTAAAAACACAAAGTCTCGGCAACTGGAGGAGGAGAAGCAGTCCGCGGTGGTTTTCAATCACACACTCCAATGCAACTTGTTTCAACTTCCGAAAATTTAATCCAGGAAAAAAAGGCTTACAAACATGGACCAAAACGGCTCCATAACACGCACAAGAATCCAAAAGAAACGAAAGTTAACTAAAAGAAAGCAAATAAAAAGTATGAAGTGGTCAAAATTGGTTTTACGCATGCCTATGTGCGTCTGGCACATGCGTCTTCGGGCTCTCCCACGTTGGTTTGTGGATGAAAGCTATATGTTCAGCTGTAATGTCATGTAAAAACAATCTCTACATGACATTTACTCCCAGGTGTGACCAGTTAGGTCCTTAAGATATCAACAGGCTGTATAAAGCCTTGCGCAACGGCTGTGTGTTTGTGACAAATGCGCAAAGCCCATCCGCGCTTCCCAAAATTGGAGCGAGTACTCATAAATCACGTGAATAACATGAATAAACGTTTTTACTGCATTTTGTTGTGTTTTATACGTTCTATGCTGTCATTTCTCTCTTCTCCTATTGGCAAGGCAAGGCAGAGTGCTCGCAACTGTGTCCTGTGCAGTAGCCGTGATATCTGTTATTGCAATTATTACTTTTGCATATGATGACAGCGTGCAAAAGACGCATGGGCTCTGTGGAGAGCGCCGCTCCAGCTGGCTGCTGTGACAGCTCACTGACACTGTATTTCTGCTTAATCAGTTTCAGTCTCGCCAGAGTTACATTAATATCTGTATTTTTATATTTGAAATTCAGGGGATTTTGATAATAGATTATTAAAGTTTGTTTGCCGGCATATCATTAGTGCAAAATGTTTTGGGTAAAAAATAGGCTATTAAAAGGAACTGTCGGAATGGCGGTATGTTAAAAAAAAAAAAAGCATACCGCCATTCCAACCATAGGAGGAAAAAATTAAGTGTCACCATTCCGACATGGGTCTCCAATTGTCGGAATGGCGACACTTAATTTTTGGTTTTATGGGGATCATTGAGAACAAATAGTTAACTTTTGGTAGTATCATCATTTTAATGGATGTAACTCTCCCCATAAATGATATAGTTAAGGACTTCCAACGAGAGAGATCGTCCTCTACTGTCTTTAATAATTGCACATAATTTAGCTTTGTTAGCTCTGAGAGCCTGGAGGAAATGTTTATGCCTAAATATCTAATATTTCCTGACTGTAAAGTGATCGCAGGTATATTATGGACCCTACAGTTAATGGGCAGAACTGTGGTCTTAGACCAGTTGATAGAGTAGTCAGAAAGTGCTGAGAATTTATTTATGAGTGTGATCGTGTGAGTGAGAGACGTCTGTGAGTTCTGAAGGAAAAGTAATACATCATCAGCATAAAGACTTATTTTATGCTCAATATTTTGGGATTAATTACTCACAAACGGTTAAGAAAAGGTAGTATTGCCAGACCATACATGATCAAAACAGGGAGCGGAGGTCGTTCAGCTGCAAGAAGGTGTGAATGTCCGACTAAAGTTTATAAAAAGCGGGTAAGACAAGGTGCGAATGCCCGACAATGTATGATCAAAAGAGGGAGCGGAGGTTTTCGGCTGCAAGAAGGTCTGAATGTCCACCCATAATTCCTGAAAAATGGGTAAAAAAAGAGTGCGAATGCCAAACCATACATCATCAAAAGCAGGAGTGGATGTGTTCGGCTACAAGAAGATTTGAATGTCCATCAATAATTGCTTTAAAACATGAAAGAAGATTTTCGAATATCAAACAGCACATGATCATAAGCGGGAGAGGAGTTGTTCAGCTACAAGAAGGTGTGAATGTCCACCCATAATTACTGAAAAATGGGTAAGAAAAGGTGAGAATGCCCAACCATACATCATCATAAGCAGGAGTGGATGTGTTCGGCTACAAGAAGGTTTAAATGTCCGACCATAGTTTGTAAAAAGCGGGTAAGAAAAGGTGAAAATACCCGACTGTACACAATCAAAAGAGGGAGCGGAGTTGTTCAGCAACAAAGAGTGAAAGTCTGACCATGGTTTGTAAAAAGTGGGTAAGAATGCCGGTCCATACATCATCAAAAGCGGGAGAGGTGGTGTTCGGCTGCAAGTAGGTGTGAATGTCCAGCCATAATTACTCACAAATGGGTAAGAAAAGGTAGTATTGCCAGACCATACATGATCAAAACAGGGAGCGGAGGTGGTGAAGCTGCAAGAAGGTGTTAATGTCCGACTAAGGTTTGTAAAAAGCGGGTAAGAAAAGGTGCGAATGCCCGACAATGTATGATCAAAAGAGGGAGCGGAGGTTTTCGGCTGAAAGAAGGTCTGAATGTCCAACCATAATTTGTAAAAACCGGGGAAGAAAAGGCTCGAAAGCCCGACTATACACCATCAAAAGCTGGAGCGGAGGTGTTCAGCTGCAAGGTCTGAATGTCCATCAATAATTGCTAGAAAACATGAAAGAGAATTTTCGAATATCAAACCGCACATGATAATAAGCGGGAGAGGAGGTGTTCAGCTGCAAGAAGGTGTGAATGTCCACCCATAATTACTGAAAAATGGGTAAGAAAAGGTGCGAATTCCCAACCATACATCATCAAATGCACGAGTGGATGTGTTCGGCTACAAGAAGGTTTGAATGTCCGACCATAGTTTGTAAAAAGCGGGTAAGAAAAGGTTCAAATGCCCAAACATACACCATCAAAAGAGGGAGCGGAGGTGTTCCGCTGTAAGAAGGTGTGAATGTCCAATCATAGTTGGTAAAAAGCGGGTAAGAAAAGGTTAAAATACCCGACTGTACACAATCAAAAGAGGGAACGGAGTTGTTCAGCTAAGAGAAGGTGCGAAAGTCCGACCATGGTTTGTAAAAAGCGGGTAAGAAAAGGTTAAAATACCCGACTGTACACAATCAATAGCGGGAGCGGAGTTGTTCGGCTACTAAAAGGTGTGAAAGTCCGACCCTGGTTTTAAAAAGCGGGTAAGAAAAGGTTCGAATGCCCGAACATA